>NC_084741.1:12848114-12943114 GCF_033978785.1 Entelurus aequoreus
TGATCGAACAAAACAGAAGTCATTGTCATGGACCCTTTAGCTGCGCAAGCTAGCTCTCCAATCCGCTAAACAGACTCAATAACTCCACGGTGATGTTTTGGTGAATTTACTAAGGAATTTGTGAAGCTGAAACATTACTAAAATGATGCCATTGTAAGTTAAATGAGCAAAAATTAGCCGCACCGGACTATAAGTCGCAGATATATCTGTAGTGAAATGAGCTATTTACACAGAAATATTCTGCAAATGTTTATTTACATACCTTTATTGTTTCCGTACAGTGTCTGTAACACGGCAGTAAAACGGCCCATCAAACAAAATAGAAGTCATAATCATGGACCCACTAGCTGATCAAGCTATTGATTGATTGATTGATTGAAGCTTGTATTAGTAGATTGCACAGTGCAGTACATATTCCATACAATTGACCACTAAATGGTAACACCCCGATAAGTTTTTCAACTTGTTTAAGTCGGGGTCCACGTTCATCAATTCATGGTACAAATATATACTATCAGCATAATACAGTCATCACACAAGTTTATCATCAGAGTATATACATTCAATTATTTACATGATTTACAATCCGGGGAGGTGGGATGTGGTGGGGCGAGGGTGTTAGTTTAGGGTTGTAGTTGCCTGGAGGTGTTGTTTTACTGCGGTTTTGAAGGAGGATAGAGATGCCCTTTCTTTTACACATGTTGGGAGTGCATTCCACATTGATGTGGCATAGAAAGAGAATGAGTTAAGACCTTTGTTAGTTCGGAATCTGGGTTTAACGTGGTTAGTGGAGCTCCCCCTGGTGTTGTGGTTGTGGCGGTCATTTACGTTAAGGAAGTAGTTTGACATGTACTTCGGTATCAGGGAGGTGTAGTGGATTTTATAGACTAGGCTCAGTGCAAGTTGTTTAACTCTGTCCTCCACCCTGAGCCAGCCCACTTTAGAGAAGTGGGTAGGAGTGAGGTGGGATCTGGGGTGGAGGTCTAGAAGTAATCTGACTAGCTTGTTCTGGGATGTTTGGAATTTAGATTTGAGGGTGTTGGAGGTGCTAGGGTACCAGGAGGTGCATGCGTAATCCAAAAAGGGTTGAACGAGAGTTCCCGCTAGAATCTTCATGGTGCTTTTGTTGACCAGAGATTTTTGTATCTATCATTTAAAACACTTCCTTGTGGTCTAAAAACATGTAATGGTGGTTCTTTGATCCAAATGTTGCATAGAATAAAAACATTGGACTTGTTTTGTATCCAGCAATTACATTTTTTAGCTGCTGGATGACTTAAAGGGATGATGTTATGATAATTCTTCTACATTTGAAATACGTCATTGTGGTCTAAAAACATGTAATGGTGGTTCTTTGGTCCAAAGGTTGCATAGAATAAAACATTGGACTTATTGCGAATCCAACAGTTACATTTTGTAGCTGCTGGATGACTCAAAGGGATGATTTTATGATTTTTGTTTTTATCTACGTTTAAAATGTGTCCTTGTGGTTTAAAACATTGTAATGATGGTTATTTGGTCCAAAGGTTGCATAGAATAAAACATTGGACTTGTTTTGTATCCAGCAATTACATTTTGTAGCTGCTGGATGACTTAAAGGGATGATATTATCATTTTGTATCCACATTTAAAACACATCTTTGTGGTCTAAAACATGTAATGGTGGTTATTTGGTCCATAGGTTGCATAGAATAAAACCATTGGACATGTTGTGTATCCAGCAATTACATTTTGTAGCTGCTGGATGACTTAAAGGGATGATATTATGATTTGTTTGACATTTAAAACACTTCCTTGTGGTCTAAAAACATGTAATGGTGGTTCTTTGGTCAGAATGTTGCATAGAATAAAAATATTGGACTTGTTTTGTATCCAACAATTACATTTTGTAGCTGCTGGATGACTTAAAGGGATGATGTTATGATAATTCTTCTACATTTGAAATACGTCATTGTGGTCTAAAAACATGTAATGGTGGTTCTTTGGTCCAAAGGTTCCATAGAATAAAACATTGGATTTATTGTGAATCCAACAGTTACATTTTGTAGCTGCTGGATGACTTAAAGGGAAGATTTGATGATTTTTTTTTTGTTTTCATCTACATTTAAAATGTGTCCTTGTGGTTTACAACATTGTAATGGAGGTTATTTGGTCCAAAGGTTGCATCGAATCAAAACATTGGACTTGTTGTGTATCCAGCAATTGCATTTTGTAGCTGCTGGATGACTTAAAGGGATGATATTATGATTGTTTTAATCTAAGTTTGAAATGTGTCCCTGTGGTCTAAAACATTCTAATGGAGGTTATTTGGTTCAAATGTTGCATTGAATAAAACATTGGACTTGTTGTGTATCCAGCAATTACATTTTGTAGCTGCTGGATGACTTAAAGAGGTGATGTTATGATATTTTTCTAAGTTTAAAATATGTCTTTGTGGTCTAAAAACATGTATTGGCAATTCTTTGGTCCAAAGGTTGCATATAATAAAAACATTGGACATGTTGTGTATCCAGCAATTACATTTTGTAGCTGCTGGATGACTTAAAGGGATGATATTATGATTTTGTATCCAAATTCAAAATACTTCCTTGTGGTCTAAAAACATGTAATGGTGGTTATTTGGTCCAAATGTTGCATATAATAAAAACATTGGACATGTTTTGTATCCAGCAGTTACATTTTGTAGCTGCTGGATGACTTAAAGGGATGATATTATGATTTTTTAATCTAGATTTTAAATTCTTTCTTGTAATGGTTGTTCTTTGGTCAGAATGTTGTATAGATTTGGTCTTACAGACAATCTTGTGACCATATTGTGACGAATAAAACATTGGACTTGTTGTGTATCCTGCAATTAAATTTTTTAGCTGCTGGATGACTTAAAGGGATGATATTATGATTTTTTTTTTTACATTTAAAACACTTCCTTGTGGTCTAAGAACATGTAATGGTGGTTCTTTGGTCAGAATGTTGCATAGAATAAAAATATTGGACTTGTTTTGTATCCAACAATTACATTTTGTAGCTGCTGGATGACTTAAAGGGATGATGTTATGATAATTCTTCTACATTTTAAATACGTCATTGTGGTCTAAAAACATGTAATGGTGGTTCTTTGGTCCAAATGTTGCATAGAATAAAAACATTGGACTTGTTGTGTATCCAGCAATTACATTTTGTAGCTGCTGGATGACTTAAAGGGATGATGTTATGATATTTTTTCTACGTTTAAAATACTTCTTTGTGGTCTAAAAATATGCAATGGTGGTTCTTTGGTCAGAATGTTGTATATAATTTGTTTTACAGACCATCTTGTGACCACATTGTGAAAATTAAAACATTGGACTTGTTGTATATCCAGCAATTACATTTTGTAGCTGCTGGATGACTTAAAGGGATGATATTATGATTTGTTTTACATTTAAAACACTTCCTTGTGGTCTAAAAACATGTAATGGTGGTTCTTTGGTCAGAATGTTGCATAGAATACAAATATTGGACTTGTTTTGTATCCAACAATTACATTTTGTCGCTGCTAGATGACTTAAAGGGATGATGTTATGATAATTCTTCTACATTTGAAATACGTCATTGTGGTCTAAAAACATGTAATGGTGGTTCTTTGGTCCAAAGGTTCCATAGAATAAAACATTGGATTTATTGTGAATCCAACAGTTACATTTTGTAGCTGCTGGATGACTTAAAGGGATTATTTTATGATTTTTGTTTTGTTTTTATCTACATTTAAAATGTGTCCTTGTGGTTTAAAACATTGTAATGGAGGTTATTTGGTCCAAAGGTTGCATCGAATAAAAACATTGGACTTGTTTTGTATTCAGCAATTTAGCTGCTGGATGACTTAAAGGGATGATGTTATGATAAAAATTCTACATTTGAAATACGTCATTGTGGTCTAAAAACATGTAATGGTGGTTGTTTGGTCCAAAGGTTGCATATAATAAAACATTGGACTTATTGCGAATCCAACAGTTACATTTTGTAGCTGCTGGATGACTCCAAGGGATGATTTTATGATTTTTGTTTTCATCTACGTTTAAAATATGTCCTTGTGGTTTAAAACATTGTAATGATGGTTATTTGGTCCAAAGGTTGCATAGAATAAAATATTGGACTTGTTTTGTATCCAGCAATTACATTTTGTAGCTGCTGGATGACTTAAAGGGATGATATTATCATTTTGTATCCACATTTAAAACACATCTTTGTGGTCTAAAACATGTAATGGTGGTTATTTGGTCCATAGGTTGCATAGAATAAAACCATTGGACATGTTGTGTATCCAGCAATTACATTTTGTAGCTGCTGGATGACTTAAAGGGATGATATTGTGATTTGTTTGACATTTAAAACACTTCCTTGTGGTCTAAAAACATGTAATGGTGGTTCTTTGGTCAGAATGTTGCATAGAATAAAAATATTGGACTTGTTTTGTATCCAACAATTACATTTTGTAGCTGCTGGATGACTTAAAGGGATGATGTTATGATAATTCTTCTACATTTTAAATACGTCATTGTGGTCTAAAAACATGTAATGGTTGTTCTTTGGTCCAAATGTTGCATAGAATAAAAACATTGGACTTGTTTTGTATCCAGCAATTACATTTTGTAGCTCATGGATGACTTAAAGGGATGATATTGTGAAAATTCTTCTACATTTGAAATACGTCATTTTGGTCTAAAAACATGTAATGGTGGTTCTTTGGGCCAAAGGTTGCATACAATAAAAACATTGGACTTATTGTGAATCCAACAGTTACATTTTGTAGCTGCTGGATGACTCAAAGGGATGATTTTATGATTTTTATTTTTTTTTAATCTACGTTTAAAATGTGTCCTTGTGGTCTAAAACATTGTAATGGAGGTTATTTGGTCCAAATGTTGCATAGAATAAAACCATTGGACTTGTTTTGTATCCAGCAATTACATTTTGTAGCTGCTGGATGACTTAAAGGGATGATATTATGATTTTTTTAATCTACGTTTAAAATGTGTCCTTGTTGTTTAAAACATTCTAATGGAGGTTATTTTGTCCAAATGTTGCATATAATAAAAACATTGGACTTGTTTTGTATCCAGCAATTACATTTTGTAGCTGCTGGATGACTTAAAGGGATGATGTTATGATAATTCTTCTACATTTGAAATATGTCATTGTGGTCTAAAAACATGTAATGGTGGTTCTTTGGTCCAAAGGTTCCATATAATAAAACATTGGACTTATGGCGAATCCAACAGTTACATTTTGTAGCTGCTGGATGACTCAAAGGGATGATATTATGATTTTTTTATTTTTTTATCTACGTTTAAAATGTGTTCTTGTGGTTTAAAACATTGTAATGGTGGTTCTTTGATCCGAAGGTTGCATAGAATAAAACCATTGGACTTATTGTGTATCCAGCAATTACATTTTGTAGCTGCTGGATGACTTGAAGGGATGATGTAATGATAATTCTTCTACATTTAAAATAAAAAATTGTGGTCTAAAAACATGTAATGGTGGTTATTTGGTCCAAAAGTTCCATAGAATAAAACATTGGACATGTTTTGTATCAAGCAATTACATTTTGTAGCTACTGGATGACTTAAAGGGGTGCAATTTTGATTTTGTATCCACATTTATAAACACTTCCTCGTGGTCTAAAAACATGTAATGGTGGTTCTTTGGTCAGAATGTTGCATAGAATAAAAATATTGGACTTGTTTTGTATCCAATAATTACATTTTGTAGCTGCTGGATTACTTAAAGGGATGATGTTATGATAATTCTTCTACATTTTACATACGTCATTGTGGTCTAAAAACATATAAGGGTGGTTCTTTGGTCCAAATGTTGCATATAATAAAAATATTGGACTTGTTTTGTATCCAGCAATTACATTTTGTAGCTCATGGATGACTTAAAGGGATGATATTATTACGGTGATGTTTTGGTGAATTTACTAAGGAATTTGTGAAGCTGAAACAATACTAAAATGATGCCATTGTAAGTTAAATGAGCAAACATTAGCCGCACCGGACTATAAGTCGCAGATATATCCGTAGTGAAATGAGCTATTTACACAGAAATATTCTGCAAATGTTTATTTACATACCTTTATTGTTTCCATACAGTGTCTGTAACACGGCAGTAAAACGGCCCATCAAACAAAATAGAAGTCATCATCATGGACCCACTAGCTGATCAAGCTATTGATTGATTGATTGATTGAAGCTTGTATTAGTAGATTGCACAGTACAGTACATATTCCGTACAATTGACCACTAAATGGTAACACCCCGATAAGTTTTTCAACTTGTTTAAGTCGGGGTCCACGTTCATCAATTCATGGTACAAATATATACTATCAGCATAATACAGTCATCACACAAGTTTATCATCAGAGTATATACATTCAATTATTTACATTATTTACAATCCGGGGAGGTGGGATGTGGTGGGGCGAGGGTGTTAGTTTAGGGTTGTAGTTGCCTGGAGGTGTTGTTTTAGTGCGGTTTTGAAGGAGGATAGAGATGCCCTTTCTTTTACACCTGTTGGGAGCGCATTCCACATTGATGTGGCATAGAAAGAGAATGAGTTAAGACCTTTGTTAGTTCGGAATCTGGGTTTAACGTGGTTAGTGGAGCTCCCCCTGGTGTTGTGGTTGTGGCGGTCATTTACGTTAAGGAAGTAGTTTGACATGTACTTCGGTATCAGGGAGGTGTAGTGGATTTTATAGACTAGGCTCAGTGCAAGTTGTTTAACTCTGTCCTCCACCCTGAGCCAGCCCACTTTAGAGAAGTGGGTAGGAGTGAGGTGGGATCTGGGGTGGAGGTCTAGAAGTAATCTGACTAGCTTGTTCTGGGATGTTTGGAGTTTAGATTTGAGGGTGTTGGAGGTTCTAGGGTACCAGGAGGTGCATGCGTAATCCAAAAAGGGTTGAACGAGAGTTCCCGCTAGAATTTTCATGGTGCTTTTGTTGACCAGAGATTTTTGTATCTATAATTTAAAACACTTCCTTGTGGTCTAAAACATTGTAATGGTGGTTCTTTGGTCCAAATGTTGCATAGAATAAAAACATTGGACTTGTTTTGTATCCAGCAATTACATTTTTTAGCTGCTGGATGACTTAAAGGGATGATGTTATGATAATTCTTCTACATTTGAAATACGTCATTGTGGTCTAAAAACATGTAATGGTGGTTCTTTGGTCCAAAGGTTGCATAGAATAAAACATTGGACTTATTGCGAATCCAACAGTTACATTTTGTAGCTGCTGGATGACTCAAAGGGATGATTTTATGATTTTTGTTTTTATCTACGTTTAAAATGTGTCTTTGTGGTTTAAAACATTGTAATGATGGTTATTTGGTCCAAAGGTTGCATAGAATAAAACATTGGACTTGTTTTGTATCCAGCAATTACATTTTGTAGCTGCTGGATGACTTAAAGGGATGATATTATCATTTTGTATCCACATTTAAAACACATCTTTGTGGTCTAAAACATGTAATGGTGGTTATTTGGTCCATAGGTTGCATAGAATAAAACAATTGGACATGTTGTGTATCCAGCAATTACATTTTGTAGCTGCTGGATGACTTAAAGGGATGATATTATGATTTTTTTGACATTTAAAACACTTCCTTGTGGTCTAAAAACATGTAATGGTGGTTCTTTGGTCAGAATGTTGCATAGAATAAAAATATTGGACTTGTTTTGTATCCAACAATTACATTTTGTAGCTGCTGGATGACTTAAAGGGATGATGTTATGATAATTTTTCTACATTTGAAATACGTCATTGTGGTCTAAAAACATGTAATGGTGGTTCTTTGGTCCAAAGGTTCCATAGAATAAAACATTGGATTTATTGTGAATCCAACAGTTACATTTTGTAGCTGCTGGATGACTTAAAGGGATGATGTTATGATTTTTGTTTTGTTTTTATCTACATTTAAAATGTGTCCTTGTGGTTTAAAACATTGTAATGGAGGTTATTTGGTCCAAAGGTTGCATCGAATCAAAACATTGGACTTGTTGTGTATCCAGCAATTACATTTTGTAGCTGCTGGATGACTTAAAGGGATGATATTATGATTGTTTTAATCTACGTTTAAAATGTGTCCTTGTGGTCTAAAACATTCTAATGGAGGTTATTTGGTTCAAATGTTGCATAGAATAAAACATTGGACTTGTTGTGTATCCAGCAATTACATTTCGTAGCTGCTGGATGACTTAAAGAGGTGATGTTATGATATTTTTCTACGTTTAAAATATGTCTTTGTGGTCTAAAAACATGTATTGGCAATTCTTTGGTCCAAAGGTTGCATATAATAAAAACATTGGACATGTTGTGTATCCAGCAATTACATTTTGTAGCTGCTGGATGACTTAAAGGGATGATATTATGATTTTTTAATCTAGATTTTAAATTCTTTCTTGTAATGGTTGTTCTTTGGTCAGAATGTTGTATAGATTTGGTCTTACAGACAATCTTGTGACCATAGTGTGAAGAATAAAACATTGGACTTGTTGTGTATCCTGCAATTACATTTTGTAGCTGCTGGATGACTTAAAGGGATGATATTATGATTTGTTTTACATTTAAAACACTTCCTTGTGGTCTAAGAACATGTAATGGTGGTTCTTTGGTCAGAATGTTGCATAGAATAAAAATATTGGACTTGTTTTGTATCCAACAATTACATTTTGTAGCTGCTGGATGACTTAAAGGGATGATGTTATGATAATTCTTCTACATTTTAAATACGTCATTGTGGTCTAAAAACATGTAATGGTGGTTCTTTGGGCCAAATATTGCATAGAATAAAAACATTGGACTTGTTGTGTATCCACCAATTACATTTTGTAGCTGCTGGATGACTTAAAGGGATGATGTTATGATATTTTTTCTACGTTTAAAATACTTCTTTGTGGTCTAAAAATATGCAATGGTGGTTCTTTGGTCAGAATGTTGTATATAATTTGTTTTACAGACCATCTTGTGACCACATTGTGAAAAATAAAACATTGGACTTGTTGTATATCCAGCAATTACATTTTGTAGCTGCTTGATGACTTAAAGGGATGATATTATGATTTGTTTTACATTTAAAACACTTCCTTGTGGTCTAAAAACATGTAATGGTGGTTCTTTGGTCAGAATGTTGCATAGAATAAAAATATTGGACTTGTTTTGTATCCAACAATTACATTTTGTAGCTGCTGGATGACTTAAAGGGATGATATTATGATAATTCTTCTACATTTGAAATACGTCATTGTGGTCTAAAAACATGTAATGGTGGTTCTTTGGTCCAAAGGTTCCATAGAATAAAACATTGGATTTATTGTGAATCCAACAGTTACATTTTGTAGCTGCTGGATGACTTAAAGGGATGATTTTATGATTTTTGTTTTGTTTTTATCTACATTTAAAATGTGTCCTTGTGGTTTAAAACATTGTAATGGAGGTTATTTGGTCCAAAGGTTGCATCGAATAAAAACATTGGACTTGTTTTGTATTCAGCAATTTAGCTGCTGGATGACTTAAAGGGATGATGTTATGATAAAAATTCTACATTTTAAATATGTCATTGCGGTCTAAAAACATGTAATGGTGGTTGTTTGGTCCAAAGGTTGCATAGAATAAAACATTGGACTTATTGCGAATCCAACAGTTACATTTTGTAGCTGCTGGATGACTCCAAGGGATGATTTTATGATTTTTGTTTTTATTTACGTTTAAAATGTGTCCTTGTGGTTTAAAACATTGCAATGATGGTTATTTGGTCCAAAGGTTGCATAGAATAAAACTTTGGACTTGTTTTGTATCCAGCAATTACATTTTGTAGCTGCTGGATGACTTAAAGGGATGATATTAGCATTTTGTATCCACATTTAAAACACATCTTTGTGGTCTAAAACATGTAATGGTGGTTATTTGGTCCATAGGTTGCATAGAATAAAACCATTGGACATGTTGTGTATCCAGCAATTACATTTTGTAGCTGCTGGATGACTTAAAGGGATGATATTATGATTTGTTTGACATTTAAAACACTTCCTTGTGGTCTAAAAACATGTAATGGTGGTTCTTTGGTCAGAATGTTGCATAGAATAAAAATATTGGACTTGTTTTGTATCCAACAATTACATTTTGTAGCTGCTGGATGACTTAAAGGGATGATGTTATGATAATTCTTCATTTTAAATACGTCATTGTGGTCTAAAAACATGTAATGGTGGTTCTTTGGTCCAAATGTTGCATATAATAAAAACATTGGAGTTGTTTTTTATCCAGCAATTACATTTTGTAGCTCATGGATGACTTAAAGGGATGATATTGTGAAAATTCTTCTACATTTGAAATACGTCATTGTGGTCTAAAAACATGTAATGGTGGTTCTTTGGGCCAAAGTTTGCATAAAATAAAAACATTGGACTTATTGTGAATCCAACAGTTACATTTTGTAGCTGCTGGATGACTCAAAGGGATGATTTTATGATTTTTTTTTTTTTTTAATCTACGTTTAAAATGTGTCCTTGTGGTCTAAAACATTGTAATGGAGGTTATTTGGTCCAAATGTTGCATAGAATAAAACCATTGGACTTGTTTTGTATCCAGCAATTACATTTTGTAGCTGCTGGATGACTTAAAGGGATGATATTATGATTTTTTTAATCTACGTTTAAAATGTGTCTTTGTTGTTTAAAACATTCTAATGGAGGTTATTTGGTCCAAATGTTGCATATAATAAAAACATTGGACTTGTTTTGTATCCAGCAATTACATTTTGTAGCTGCTGGATGACTTAAAGGGATGATGTTATGATAATTCTTCTACATTTGAAATATGTCATTGTGGTCTAAAAACATGTAATGGTGGTTCTTTGGTCCAAAGGTTCCATATAATAAAACATTGGACTTATTGCGAATCCAACAGTTACATTTTGTAGCTGCTGGATGACTCAAAGGGATGATATTATGATTTTTTTATTTTTTTTATCTACGTTTAAAATGTGTTCTTGTGGTTTAAAACATTGTAATGGTGGTTCTTTGATCCGAAGGTTGCATAGAATAAAACCATTGGACTTATTGTGTATCCAGCAATTACATTTTGTAGCTGCTGGATGACTTGAAGGGGTGATGTAATGATAATTCTTCTACATTTAAAATAAAACATTGTGGTCTAAAAACATGTAATGGAGGTTATTTGTTCCAAAAGTTCCATAGAATAAAACATTGGACATGTTTTGTATCAAGCAATTACATTTTGTAGCTACTGGATGACTTAAAGGGGTGCAATTTTGATTTTGTATCCACATTTATAAACACTTCCTCGTCGTCTAAAAACATGTAATGGTGGTTCTTTGGTCAGAATGTTGCATAGAATAAAAATATTGGACTTGTTTTGTATCCAATAATTACATTTTGTAGCTGCTGGATGGCTTAAAGGGATGATGTTATGATAATTCTTCTACATTTTACATACGTCATTGTGGTCTAAAAACATGTAATGGTGGTTCTTTGGTCCAAATGTTGCATATAATGAAAACATTGGACTTGTTTTGTATCCAGCAATTACATTTTGTAGCTCATGGATGACTTAAAGGGATGATATTATGATAATTCTTCTACATTTGAAATACGTCATTGTGGTCTAAAAACATGTAATGGTGGTTCTTTGGGCCAAAGGTTGCATTGAATAAAAACATTGGACTTATTGTGAATCCAACAGTTACATTTTGTAGCTGCTGGATGACTCAAAGGGATGATTTTATGATTTATTTATTTTTAATCTACGTTTAAAATGTGTCCTTGTGGTTTAAAACATTGTAATGGAGGTTATTTGGTCCAAATGTTGCATAGAATAAAACCATTGAACTTGTTTTGTATCCAGCAATTACATTTTGTAGCTGCTGGATGACTTAAAGGGATGATATTATGATTTTTTTAATCTACGTTTAAAATGTGTCCTTGTGGTTTAAAACATTCTAATGGAGGTTATTTGGTCCAAATGTTTCATATAATAAAAACATTGGACTTGTTTTGTATCCAGCAATTACATTTTGTAACTGCTGGATGACTTAAAGGGAGGATGTTATGATAATTCTTCTACATTTGAAATATGTCATTGTGGTCTAAAAACATGTAATGGTGGTTCTTTGGTCCAAATGTTGCATAGAATAAAACCATTGAACTTGTTTTGTATCCAGCAATTACATTTTGTAGCTGCTGGATGACTTAAAGGGATGATATTATGATTTTTTTATCTACGTTTAAAATGTGTTCTTGTGGTTTAAAACATTGTAATGGTGGTTCTTTGATCCAAATGTTGCATAGAATAAAAACATTGGACTTATTGTGTATCCAGCAATTACATTTTGTAGCTGCTGGATGACTTGAAGGGGTGATGTAATGATAATTCTTCTACATTTAAAATAAAACATTGTGGTCTAAAAACATGTAATGGAGGTTATTTGGTCCAAAAGTTCCATAGAATAAAACATTGGACATGTTGTGTATCCAGCAATTACATTTTGTAGCTACTGGATGACTTAAAGGGGTGCAATTTTGATTTTGTATCCACATTTAAAACACTTCCTTGTGGTCTAAAAACATGTAATAGTGGTTATTTGGTCCAAATGTTGCATAGAATTAAACCATTGGACTTAGTGTGTATCCAGCAATTACATTGTGTAGCTGCTGGATGACTTAAAGGGATGTTGTTATGATATTTTTTCTATTTTTACAATACTTCTTTGTGGTCTAAAAACATGTAATGGTGGTTCTTTGGTTCAAAGGTTGCATATAATTAAACATTTTACTTATTGTGAATCCAACAGTTAAATTTTGTAGCTGCTGGATGACTTAAAGGGATGATATTATGATTGGTTTTACATTTAAAACACTTCCTTGTGGTCTAAAAACATGTAATGGTGGTTCTTTGGTCAGAATGTTGTATAGAGTTTGTTTTACAGACCATCTTGTGACCATATTGTAAAAAAGAAAAACATTGGACTTGTTGTATATCCAGTAATTTCATTTTGTAGCTGCTGGATGACTTATACAGGTGATGTTATGATACTTGTCTACATTTAAAATACTTCTTTGTGGTCTAAAAACATGTAATGATGGTTATTTGATCCAAAGGTTGCATATAATAAAAACATTGGACTTATTGTGTATCCAGCAATTACATTTTGTAGCTGCTGGATGACTTGAAGGGATGATGTAATGATAATTCGTCTACACTTAAAATAAAACATTGTGGTCTAAAAACATGTAATGGTGGTTATTTGGTCCAAAAGTTCCATAGAATAAAATATTGGACATGTTTTGTATCCTGCAATTACATTTTGTAGCTACTGGATGACTTAAAGGGGTGCAATTTTGATTTTGTATCCACATTTAAAACACTTCCTTGTGGTCTAAAAACATGTAATGGTGGTTATTTGGTCCAAAGGTTGCATATAATAAAAACATTGGACATGTTGTGTATCCAGCAATTACATTGTGTAACTGCTGGATGACTTAAAGGGATGATATTATGATTTTTTTGATCTAGATTTAAAATTATTTCTTGTAATGGTTGTTCTTTGGTCAGAATGTTGTATAGATTTTGTCTTACAGACCATCTTGTGACCATATTGTGAAAAATAAAACATTGGACTTATTGTGTATCCAGCAATTACATTTTGTAGCTGCTGGATGACTTAAAGGGGTGCAATTATGATTTTTTTATCCACATTTAAAACACTTCCTTGTGGTCTAAAAACATGTAATGGTGGTTATTTGGTCCAAAGGTTGCATAGAATTAAAACATTGGACTTGTTGTATATCCAGCAAATACATTTTGTAGCTGCTGGATGACTTAAAGGGATGATATTATGATATTTTGTCTATGTTTAAAATACTTCCTTGTGGTCTAAAAACATGTAATGGCGTTTTTTTAGTCAACATGTTGCATAAAATAAAAACATTGGACTTATTGTGAATCCAGCAATTATATTTTGTAGCTGCTGGATGACTTAAAGGGATGATATTATGATTTGTTTTACATTTAAATTACTTCCTTGTGGTCTAAAAACATGTAATGGTGGTTCTTTGGTCCAAATGTTGCATGGAACAAAACATTGGACTTGTTGTGTATCCAGCAATTACATTTTGTAGCTGCTGGATGACTTAAAGGGATGATGTTATGATATTTTTTCTACGTTTAAAATACTTCTTTGTGGTCTAAAAATATGCAATGGTGGTTCTTTGGTCAGAATGTTGTATATAATTTGTTTTACAGACCATCTTGTGACCACATTGGGAAAAATAAAACATTGGACTTGTTGTATATCCAGCAATTACATTTTGTAGCTGCTGGATGACTTAAAGGGATGATATTATGATTTTTTTATTTTTTTATCTACGTTTAAAATGTGTTCTTGTGGTTTAAAACATTGTAATGGTGGTTCTTTGATCCAAAGGTTGCATAGAATAAAAACATTGGACTTATTGTGTATCCAGCAATTACATTTTGTAGCTGCTGGTTGACTTGAAGGGGTGATGTAATGATAATTCTTCTACATTTAAAATAAAACAGTCTGGTCTAAAAACATGTAATGGTGGTTATTTGGTCCAAAAGTTCCATAGAATAAAACATTGGACATGTTTTGTATCAAGCAATTACATTTTGTAGCTACTGGATGACTTAAAGGGGTGCAATTTTGATTTTGTATCCACATTTATAAACACTTCCTCGTGGTCTAAAAACATGTAATGGTGGTTCTTTGGTCAGAATGTTGCATAGAATAAAAACATTGGACTTGTTTTGTATCCAGCAATTACATTTTGTAGCTCATGGATGACTTAAAGGGATGATATTATGATACTTCTTCTACATTTGAAATACGTCATTGTGGTCTAAAAACATGTAATGGTGGTTCTTTGGGCCAAAGGTTGCATAGAATAAAAACATTGGACTTATTGTGAATCCAACAGTTGCATTTTGTAGCTGCTGGATGGCTCAAAGGGATGATTTTATGATTTATTTTTTTTAATCTACGTTTAAAATGTGTCCTTGTGGTCTAAAACATTGTAATGGAGGTTATTTGGTCCAAATGTTGCATAGAATAAAACCATTGGACTTGTTTTGTATCCAGCAATTACATTTTGTAGCTGCTGGATGACTTAAAGGGATGATATTATGATTTTTTTAATCTACGTTTAAAATGTGTCCTTGTGGTTTAAAACATTCTAATGGAGGTTATTTGGTCCAAATGTTTCATATAATAAAAACATTGGACTTGTTTTGTATCCAGCAATTGCATTTTGTAGCTGCTGGATGACTTGAAGGGATGATGTTATGATAATTCTTCTACATTTGAAATATGTCATTGTGGTCTAAATACATGTAATGGTGGTTCTTTGGTCCAAAGGTTCCATATAATAAAACATTGGACTTATTGCGAATCCAACAGTTACATTTTGTAGCTGCTGGATGACTTAAAGGGATGATATTATGATTTTTTTAATGTACTTTTAAAATGTGTCCTTGTGGTCTAAAACATTGTAATGGTGGTTATTTGGTGCAAAGGTTGCATAGAATAAAAACATTGGACTTATTGTGTATCCAGCAATTACATTTTGTAGCTGCTGGGTGACTTAAAAGGATGATATCATGTCTTTGTAATCTACATTTAAAGTATGTCCTTGTGGTCTAAAACATTGTACTGGTGGTTATTTGATCCAAAGGTTGCATAGAAGAAAACATTGGACTTGTTGTGTATCCAGCAATTACATTTTGTAGCTGCTGGATGACTTAAAGGGATGATATTATGATTTTTTTTAATGTACGTTTAAAATGTGTCCTTGTGGTCGAAAACATTGTAATGGTGGTTCTTTGGTCCAAAGGTTGCATAGAATAAAACATTGGACTTGCTGTGTATCCAGCAAATACATTTTGTAGCTGCTGGATAACTTAAAGGGATGATATTATGAATTTTTCTTTACATTTAAAACACTTCCTTGTGGTCTAAAACATGTAATGGTGGTTCTTTGGTCCAAATGTTGCATATAATAAAACATTGGACTTATTGTGAATCCAGCAATTACATTTTGTAGCTGCTGGATGACTTAAAGAGGTGATACTATGATATATTTTCTACATTCAAAATGTGTCTTTGTGGTCTAAAACATTGTAATGGTGGTTATTTGGTGCAAAGGTTGCATGGAATAAAAACATTGGACTTATTGTGTATCCAGCAATTACATTTTGTAGCTGCTGGATGACTTAAAGGGATGATATCATGTCTTTGTAATCTTCATTTAAAGTATGTCCTTGTGGTCTAAAACATTGTAATGGTGGTTATTTGATCCAAAGGTTGCATAGAATAAAACCATTGGACTTGTTTTGTATCCAGCAATTACATTTTGTAGCTGCTAGATGACTGAAAGAGGTGCAATTTTGATTTTGTATCCACATTTAAAACACTTCTTTCTGGTCTAAAAACATGTAATGGTGGTTATTTGGTCCAAATGTTGCATAGAATAAAAACATTGGACTTATTGTGTATCCAGCAATTACATTTTATATCTGCTTGATGACCTACAGGGATGATATTATGATTTTTCTCAATTTTTTATCCACATTTAAAATGTGTCCTTGTGGTCTAAAACATTGTAATGGTGATTATTTGGTCCAAAGGTTTTATAAAATAAAAACATTGGACTTATTGTGTATCCAGCAATTACATGTTATAGCTGTTGGATGACTTAAAGGGATGATATTATGATTTGTTTGACATTAAAAATACTTCTTTGTGGTGGTCTAAAAACATGTAATGGGTTCTTTGGTCAAAATGTTGCATATAATAAAAACATTGGACTTGTTTTGAATCCAGCAATTACATTTTGTAACTGCTGGATGATTTAAAGGGATGATGTTATGATAATTCTTCTACATTTGAAATACGTCATTGTGGTCTAAAAATATGTAATGGTGGTTCTTTGGTCCAAAGGTTCCATATAATAAAACATTGGACTTATTGTGAATCCAACAGTTACATTTTGTAGCTGCTGGATGACTCAAAGGGATGATATTATGATTTTTTTATCTACGTTTAAAATGTGTTCTTGTGGTTTAAAACATTGTAATGGTGGTTCTTTGATCCAAAGGTTGCCTAGAATAAAAACATTGGACTTATTGTGTATCCAGCAATTACATTTTGTAGCTGCTGGATGACTTAAAGGGGTGCAATTTTGATTTTGTACCCACATTTAAAACACTTCCTTGTGGTCTAAAAACATGTAATGGTGGTTATTTGGTCCAAAGGTTGCATAGAATAAAAACATTGGACATGTTGTGTATCCAGCAATTACATTGTGTAACTGCTGGATGACTTAAAGGGATGATATTATGATTTTTTTTTTATCTAGATTTAAAATTATTTCTTGTAATGGTTGTTCTTTGGTCAGAATGTTGTATAGATTTTGTCTTACAGACCATCTTGTGACCATATTGTGAAAAATAAAACATTGGACTTATTGTGTATCCAGCAATTACATTTCGTAGCTGCTGGATGACTTAAAGGGGTGCAATTATGATTTTTTATCCACATTTAAAACACTTCCTTGTGGTCTAAAAACATGTAATGGTGGTTATTTGGTCCAAAGGTTGCATAGAATTAAAACATTGGACTTGTTGTATATCCAGCAAATACATTTTGTAGCTGCTGGATGATTTAAAGGGATGATATTATGATATTTTGTCTATGTTTAAAATACTTCCTTGTGGTCTAAAAACATGTAATGGCGTTTTTTTAGTCAACATGTTGCATAAAATAAAAACATTGGACTTATTGTGAATCCAGCAATTATATTTTGTAGCTGCTGGATGACTTAAAGGGATGATATTATGATTTTTTTTGCATTTAAATTACTTCCTTGTGGTCTAAAAACATGTAATGGTGGTTCTTTGGTCCAAAGGTTGCATGGAACAAAACATTGGACTTGTTGTGTATCCAGCAATTACATTTTGTAGCTGCTGGATGACTTAAAGGGATGATGTTATGATATTTTTTCTACGTTTAAAATACTTCTTTGTGGTCTAAAAATATGCAATGGTGGTTCTTTGGTCAGAATGTTGTATATAATTTGTTTTACAGACCATCTTGTGACCACATTGTGAAAAATAAAACATTGGACTTGTTGTATATCCAGCAATTACATTTTGTAGCTGCTGGATGACTTAAAGGGATGATATTATGATTTGTTTTACATTTAAAACACTTCCTTGTGGTCTAAAAACATGTAATGGTGGTTCTTTGGTCCAAATGTTGCATATAATAAAACATTGGACTTATTGTGAATCCAACAGTTACATTTTGTAGCTGCTGGATGACTTAAAGGGATGATATTATGATTTTTTTATTTTTTTATCTACGTTTAAAATGTGTTCTTGTGGTTTAAAACATTGTAATGGTGGTTCTTTGATCCAAAGGTTGCATAGAATAAAAACATTGGACTTATTGTGTATCCAGCAATTACATTTTGTAGCTGCTGGATGACTTGAAGGGGTGATGTAATGATAATTCTTCTACATTTAAAATAAAACATTGTGGTCTAAAAACATGTAATGGGGGTTATTTGGTCCAAAAGTTCCATAGAATAAAACATTGGACATGTTGTGTATCCAGCAATTACATTTTGTAGCTACTGGATGACTTAAAGGGGTGCAATTTTGATTTTGTATCCACATTTAAAACACTTCCTTGTGGTCTAAAAACATGTAATGGTGGTTATTTGGTCCAAAGGTTGCATAGAATAAAAACATTGGACATGTTGTGTATCCAGCAATTACATTGTGTAACTGCTGGATGACTTAAAGGGATGATATTATGATTTTTTTTTTATTTAGATTTAAAATTATTTCTTGTAATGGTTGTTCTTTGGTCAGAATGTTGTATAGATTTTGTCTTACAGACCATCTTGTGACCACATTGTGAAAAATAAAACATTGGACTCGTTGTATATCCAGCAATTACATTTTGTAGCTGCTGGATGACTTAAAGGGGTGCAATTATGATTTTTTTATCCACATTTAAAACACTTCCTTGTGGTCTAAAAACATGTAATGGTGGTTATTTGGTCCAAAGGTTGCATAGAATTAAAACATTGGACTTGTTGTATATCCAGCAAATACATTGTGTAGCTGCTGGATGACTTAAAGGGATGATATTATGATATTTTTTCTATGTTTAAAGTACTTCCTTGTGGTCTAAAAACATGTAATGGCGTTTTTTTAGTCAACATGTTGCATAAAATAAAAACATTGGACTTATTGTGAATCCAGCAATTATATTTTGTAGCTGCTGGATGACTTAAAGGGATGATATTATGATTTGTTTTACATTTAAATTACTTTCTTGTGGTCTAAAAACATGTAATGGTGGTTCTTTGGTCCAAAGGTTGCATGGAACAAAACATTGGACTTGTTGTGTATCCAGCAATTACATTTTGTAGCTGCTGGATGACTTAAAGGGATGATGTTATGATATTTCTTCTAGGTTTAAAATACTTCTTTGTGGTCTAAAAATATGCAATGGTGGTTCTTTGGTCAGAATGTTGTATATAATTTGTTTTACAGACCATCTTGTGACCACATTGTGAAAAATAAAACATTGGACTTGTTGTATATCCAGCAATTACATTTTGTAGCTGCTGGATGACTTAAAGGGATGATATTATGATTTGTTTTACATTTAAAACACTTCCTTGTGGTCTAAAAACATGTAATGGTGGTTCTTTGGTCCAAATGTTGCATATAATAAAACATTGGACCTATTGTGAATCCAACAGTTACATTTTGTAGCTGCTGGATGACTTAAAGGGATGATATTATGATTTTTTTATTTTTTTATCTACGTTTAAAATGTGTTCTTGTGGTTTAAAACATTGTAATGGTGGTTCTTTGATCCAAAGGTTGCATAGAATAAAAACATTGGACTTATTGTGTATCCAGCAATTACATTTTGTAGCTGCTGGATGACTTGAAGGGGTGATGTAATGATAATTCTTCTACACTTAAAATAAAACATTGTGGTCTAAAAACATGTAATGGTGGTTATTTGGTCCAAAAGTTCCATAGAATAAAACATTGGACATGTTTTGTATCCATCAATTACATTTTGTAGCTACTGGATGACTTAAAGGGGTGCAATTTTGATTTAGTATCCACATTCAAAACACTTCCTTGTGGTCTAAAAACATGTAATGGTGGTTATTTGGTCCAAAGGTTGCATAGAATAAAAACATTGGACATGTTGTATATCCAGCAAATACATTTTGTAGCTGCTGGATGACTGAAAGAGGTGCAATTTTGATTTTGTATCCACATTTAAAACACTTCTTTCTGGTCTAAAAACATGTAATGGTGGTTATTTGGTCCAAATGTTGCATAGAATAAAAATATTGGACTTATTGTGTATCCAGCAATTACATTTTATAGCTGCTGGATGACTTAAAGGGATGATATTATGATTGTTCTTATTTTTTTATACACGTTTAAAATGTGTCCTTGTGGTCTAAAACATTGTAATGGTGATTATTTGGTCCAAAGGTTTTATAAAATAAAAACATTGGACTTATTGTGTATCCTGCAATTACATTTTATAGCTGTTGGATGACTTAAAGGGATGATATAATGATTTGTTTGACATTAAAAATACTTCTTTGTGGTCTGAAAACATGTAATGGAGGTTATTTGGTCCAAATGTTGCATAGAATAAAACCATTGGACTTGTTTTGTATCCAGCAATTACATTTTGTAGCTGCTGGATGACTTAAAGGGATGATATCATGTCTTTTTAATCTACATTTAAAGTATGTCCTTGTGGTCTAAAACATTGTAATGGTGGTTATTTGATCCAATGTTGCATAGAATAAAACCATTGGACTCGTTTTGTATCCAGTAATTACATTTTGTAGCTACTGGATGACTTAAAGGGATGATATCATGTCTTTTTAATCTACATTTAAAGTATGTCCTTGTGATCTAAAACATTGTGATGGAGGTTATTTGATCCAAAGGTAGCATAGAATAAAAACATTGGACTTGTTTTGTATCCAGCAATTACATTTTGTAGCTGCTGGATGACTTAAAGGGATGATATTATGATTGGTTTTACATTTAAAACACTTCCTTGTGGTCTAAAAACATGTAACAGTGGTTCTTAGGTCAGAATTTTGTATAGAGTTTGTTTTACAGACCATCTTGTGACCATATTGTTAAGAATAAATAGCTGCAGGACTGCACTCCGCTTCGACTTAAAGACAGCATAAGTCCATTCATTATGGTAAATAGTGAATCGGTTATTGTTTTCATAGCTGCCATTGTTCTCTCTTTGACTCATTTCACTCGGTCAAACCTTTTCTAACATTAAACACTACAAAACAATACGAGCATGACTGATTCCTGCTGATATCGAATTGGGTCGTATTGATATCGGAAGTCCCGTTCAGTTCTGGCTCGCTAACTTATCTTCAACTTATGTTCAATCCCAACCACCTTTTCCAGTCATGGTGCAAATAAACCAATGCAAAAACTCAACAGACATGGTCACACGTAACACAACCTGCTCACTGCACTTTGTGGATATTTCAAACCAAAAAAAATGTCCAAGCACCATACATAATTCAGAATGACACCCAATTAAATCCACTGCAATGCATGATGGGGGAAATACAAAAAACTCTCCCCAGGAAGGACGTCCATGCACCTTCCATCCAGCTTCACCAACGTGCCGAGTCACTCTCCCGCTGTCTTATTGCAGCTCCTCTGTTGTGTGAACTCTCCCATACCCAAGCTCCTCCTCCTCCAGACCTGTTCAGGCGCGCCTGTGCTCCATCGTTCTCCTCCAGCCCGCTCTCTCTCCATGTCTCCCCCCTGTCCCCTCCTTATCTCACTAGCTTGTATGTGTGTCTCCCCTCCCCTCGCCCCCGCACCCGCCCGCCCTCTCCCGCCCTCCCTCCAGGTCCGCCTGCTGTACTGCTCCCAGGAGGAGGCCGAGCTGGTCTTCCGGGCGGCCTGGGCGGCCGGCCAGGCGGGGGCCTCGCACATGTGGTTCGCCGTGGGGCCGGCTCTCTCGGGCCTGAGCATGGAGAGCCTGCCGAGAGCGCTGTTCGCCGTGCGGCCGCAGGGGTGGCGGGACGAGCCCCGCCGGAGGATCGCCAAGGGCGTGTCGGTGCTGACTCACGGGGCGGTCGCCATGCGCAAGGACTACGGGACCACGGGCGGGCCCAACTTTGTCACCAACTGCATGACGGACGCCAACCAGACCCAGAGACTGCGGGGAAGGATGAGGTGAGAGACGGGAGGTCGGTCGGGTGTCGTTTCCGGGATTTTTGGAGGCGGTCACCGTCTATGCCAGGCATGTCCAAAGTGCGGCCCGAGGGCCATTTGTGGCCCCCGGCTAATTTGTTAACGGCCCCCGGTACATTCTGCAAATACTACAATAAAAATGTAAAACATGAGAAAGTGTAATAAAAGAGTAAACTAGAAAAAGTGGCAATGTTGACACTAGTAACACAAAGCTGCCATGCGGACTGTTATTGACCTATTGAAGGCTCCAATTACTTCACTGGAACAATTCCACAGGGGGGGAAATATTGCATATTTTGTGCGAAACAAAGTTTTCTTTCACAAAAAGGGCAACAAACAAAAAAAACAAAAAAAAAATGAAAAAGTTATAAAATCTTATAATCAACAGATCTACAGACTTAAAGGCCTACTGATTTTTTTTTTATTCAAACGGGGATAGCAGATCCATTCTATGTGTCATACTTGATCATTTCGCGATATTGCCATATTTTTGCTGAAAGGATTTAGTAGAGAACATCGACGATAAAGTTCGCAACTTTTGGTATCTGATAAAAAAAAAAGCCTTGCCCCTACCGGAAGTAGCGTGACGTAGTCAGTTGATCGCCTCCTCATTTTTTCCTATTGCTTTCAACGCAGCTAGAGCGATTCGGACCGAGAAAGCGACGATTACCCCATTAATTTGAACGAGGATGAAAGATTCGTGGATGAGGAACGTTAGAGTGACGGACTAGAATGCAGTGCAAGACATATCTTTTTTCGATCTGACCGTAACTTAGGTACAAGCTGGCTCATTGGATTCCACACTCTCTCCTTTTTCTATTGTGGATCACGGATTTGTATTTTAAACCACCTCGGATACTATATCCTCTTGAAAATGAGAGTCGAGAACGCGAAATGGACATTCAAGGTGACTTTTATCTCCGCGACAATACATCGACGAAACACTTTAGCTACGGAGCTAACGTGATAGCATCGGGCTTAACTGCAGATAGAAACAAAATAAATAAACCCCTGACTGGAAGGATAGACAGAAGATCAACAATACTATTAAACCATGGACATGTAACTACACGGTTAATGCTTTCCAGCTTGGCGAAGCTTAAAAATGCTGTTGCTAACGACACCATTGAAGCTAACTTAGTAACGGGACCTCACAGAGCTACGATAAAAACATTAGCGCTCCACCTACGCCAGCCAGCTAGCCCTCATCCGCTCATCAACCATATTTGCCAACCTTGAGACCTCCAATATCGGGAGGTGGTGGGTAGGGGGTTGGGGGGGGCTTGGTCGGGGGTGGGGGGGCGTGGTTATTTACAGCTAGAATTCACCAACTCGAGTATTTCATATATATTTCATATATATATATATATATATATATATATATATATATATATATATATATATATATATATATATATATATATATATATATATATATATATATATGTATGAAATACTTGACTTTCAGTGAATTCTAGCTATATATATATATATATATATATATATATATATATATATATATATATATATATATATATATATATATATATATATATATACATATATATATATATATATATATATATATATATATATATATATATATATATATATATATATATATATATATATATATATATATATATATATTTATTTATTTTATTTACATAAAAGAAATACTTGAATTTCAGTGTTCCGGTAGCTATCCATTAGATGGCAGTATTGCCCTGTTTAACTTCTCCGTTCATGATGAGTATATCATTTCGGCCACCGTGTTCAATGGAGAAGTCTGTTCTACATATTTACAGGCAACATACACCTTCCCCTTCGAACTGTCCTGGATGAACTGAAATTCTTGTTTCCATTTGTTTGAATTCGTTAGGCAAGCTGTTTATATTGTGGAAAAGCGGACGTGAGAACAGGCTGTCCCCACTCAGTCTCAGGTCCGCATTGAGCTGGAGGGGGCGTGGCCTCCAGCTCCGGCTGAATACCGGGAGTTTGTCGGGAGAAAATCTCTGCCGGGAGGTTGTCGGGAGGGGCGCTGAATACCGGGATTCTCCCGCTAAAAACGGGAGGGTTGGCAAGTATGTCATCAACACCCGTGCTCACCTGCGTTCCAGCGATCGACGGAAGGACGAAGGACTTCACCACGATCATCCGTGCGGTCGGCGGCTAGCGTCGGCTAGCGTCGGCTAGCGTCGGCTAGCGTCGGCTAGCGCGTCTGCTATCCAAGTCAAAGTCTTCCTGGTTGTGTTGCTGTAGCCAGCCGCTAATACACCGATCCCACCTACAACTTTCTTCTTTGCAGTCTTCATTGTTCATTAAACAAATTGCAAAAGATTCACCAACACAGATGTCCAGAATACTGTGGAATTTTGAGATGAAAACAGAGCTATTTTGTATTGGATTCAATGGGGTACCGATACTTCTGTTTCACTGGTTACGTCACGCGCATACGTCATCATCCAAACGTTTTCAACCGGAAGTTCAGCGGGAAATTTAAAATGTCACTTTATAAGTTAACCCGGCCGTATTGGCATGTGTTGCAATGTTAAGATGTCATCATTGATATATAAACTATCAGACTGCGTGGTCGCTAGTAGTGGCTTTCAGTAGGCCTTTAAGCGTTAATAGTAAAAAAAATAGAAATTTGGCTTATTTTCAACACTTATTCTTTTTATTTTTTTATTATTATGAATTATTGACCTATTTAAGGTTCCAATTACTTCACATCAAATATTCCACTTTGAAATGTTTTGGGGGAAAATGTTGCATAGTTTGTGTGTTTGCCATATAAATAAGGGTTTTGACATAAAGGGCATAAAGATAAAAACAAAACTTTAAAAAACTTTATAACGACAGACAGACCTGAAGTTGATCTCGAGATTCAAGCGTTAAATGAAAAAATAATAATTTATGACTTATTTCTAACATTTGTATGACTGAGACCCTTCCGGGTACCGGGGACCAAACTTGAAGAAAGCCATAAAGGTTAAAAAACAAAACAACTATATATTGTATTGCAGGGGTCACCAACCTTTTTGAAAGCAAGAGCTACTTCTTGGGTACTGATTAATGCGAAGGGCTACCAGTTAGATACACACTTAAATAAATTGCCAGAAATAGCCAATTTGCTCAATTTACCTTTAACTCTGTGTTGTTATTAATAATTAATGATATTTACACTTAATTGAACGGTTTAAAAGAGGAGAAAACACGAAAAAAAATGACAATTAAATTTTGAAACAACGTTTATCTTCAATTTCGACTCTTTAAAATTCAAAATTAAACAGAAAAAAAGAAGAGAAAAACTAGCTGATTCGAATCTTTTTGAAAAAATTTAAAAAAGATTTTATGGAACATCATTAGTAATTTTTCTTGATTAAGATTAATTTTAGAATTTTGATGACATGTTTTAAATAGGTTAAAATCCAATCTGCACTTTGTTAGAATATATAACAAATTGGACCAAGCTATATTTCTAACAAAGACAAATCATTATTTCTTCTACATTTTCCAGAACAAAAATTTTAAAAGGAATTCAAAAGACTTTGAAATAAGATTTAAATTTGATTCTACAGATTTTCTAGATTTGCCAGAATAGTTTTTTTGAATTTTAATCATAATAAGTTTGAAGAAATATTTCACAAATATTGTTCGTCGAAAAAACAGAAGCTGAAATGAAGAATTAAATTAAAATGAATTCATTATTTTTTACAATAAAAAAAAAAAAATTACTCGAACATTGATTTAAATTGTCAGGAAAGAAGAGGAAGGAATTTAAAAGGTAAAAAGGTATATGTGTTTAAAAATCCTAAAATCCTTTTTAAGGTTGTATTTTTTCTCTAAAATTGTCTTTCTGAAAGTTATAAGAAGCAAAGTAAAAAAAATAATGAATTTATTTAAACAAGTGAAGACCAAGTCTTTAAAATATTTTCTTGGATTTTCAAATTTTATTTGAGTTTTGTCTCTCTTAGAATTAAAAATGTCGTGCAAAGCGAGACCAGCTTGCTAGTAAATAAATAACATTTAAAAAATAGAGGCAGCTCACTGGTAAGTGCTGCTATTTGAGCTATTTTTAGAACAGGCCAGCGGGCTACTCATCTGGTCCTTACGGGCTACCTGGTGCCCGCGGGCACCGCGTTGGTGACCCCTGTTGTATTGGTTTTATAAAAAGGAAAAATATAAAAATGGCCCCCGCATGCTTTGATTTTTCAGTCTGTGGCCCTGAGTAGAAAAAAGTTTGGACACCCCTGGTCTATGCAAAACAGACACCGGTGCTGCGTGTGCTTGGTCACATGACCCGGGCATCTGTAGCGGGCGGAGCGCGCCTCATGAATATTAATCAGGCCGCTGTAATGTATTCCCTCCCTGCCTGTGCAAACACTCAGGTCCGCCGAGTTATCATCGTCCACGCTCCTTTTCCAGGCCAGTCATTTAGAAATATGCCAAACATGAAATAGACACGGCCAGGAGGCAAAGATGTTCCGTCATGAGCTGGTTTGCTGTCACGTTTGCGAGTGGAAAGTCAAATATATGCAGATAGAAACCGCCAGCGTGAAAAAAAATATTTTGAATGAGAATCGAGATTTTCTTATTTATTCAGATTCTAAATCGGTTCATATTTTTCAAGAATTTGAAAAAGGGGGACGCGGCAGGCACCAGACTTTGAAACAACTTGTTCAATTAGGTCCTAACGTTGAATTTATTGTTGAAACAACATGCTTTTTGACCACGTTGGATCAATGACAGCTTCTGACGTTGATTTGACCGTTGAAATTTGGTCATAGCTCCACCAATATTCTACAACACAAATACGACGTTGAAACAACATCCTTCTTGACAACGTTTAATCAATGTTGGGTTCTGACGTTGATTTGACCATTGAAATGTGGTCATTTCCCAACCAATTTTCTACAACACAAATACAACATTGAAACAACATGCTTTTTGATGACGTTGGATCAATGTTTTTGATTGATTGAGACTTTTATTAGTAGGTTGCACAGTGAAGTACATATTCCGTACAATTGACCACTAAATCGTAACACCCGAATACGTTTTTCAACTTGTTTAAGTCGGGGTCCACTGTCAGCTTCTGACGTTGATTTGACCTTTGAATTTTGGTCATAGCGCAACCAATATTCCACAACACAAATACAACGTTGAAACAACATGCTTCTTGACGATGTTTAATCAATGTTGGGTTCTAACGTTGATTTGACCATTGCAATGTGGTCATTTCCCAACAAACAACGTTGATCTAATGTTGGACATCATTGTTGTCTAAATTTACAACATACTTCTTGGCGACGTTTGATCAATGTCAGCTTCTGACCTTGATTTGATCATTGGATTTTGGTCATAGCTCAACCAATATTCTACAACACAAATACAACATTGAAACAACATGCCTCTTGACAACGTTTAATCAATGTTGGGTTCTGACGTTGATTTGACTGTTGAATTGTGGTCTTAACTCAACCAACATTGCACAACACAAATACAACGTTAAAACAACATGCATTCTTGAGGACGTGTAATCAATGTTTGGTTCTGACGTTGATTTGACCATTGGAATTTGGTCATTTTCCAACCAACGTTGATCCAACGTTAGACATCAATGTTGTCTCAATTTACAACATGCCTTTTGACGACATTGGATCAATGTCAGCTTCTGATGTTGATTTGACCATTGACATGTTGTTCATAGCTCCACCAATATTCTACAACACAAATACAACGTTGAAACAACATGCCTCTTGACAACGTTTAATCAATGTTGGGTTGTGACGTTGATTTGACCATTGGAATTTGGTCATTTTCCAACCAACGTTGATCCAACGTTAGACATCAATGTTGTCTCAATTTACAACATGCCTTTTGACGACATTGGATCAATGTCAGCTTCTGATGTTGATTTGACCATTGACATGTTGTTCATAGCTCCACCAATATTCTACAACACAAATACCATGTTGAAACAACATGCCTCTTGACAACGTTTAATCAATGTCAGGTTGTGACGTTGATTTGACCATTGACATTTGGTTATTTCCCAACCAATATTCCACAACACAAATACAACATTGAAACAGCATGCTTTTTGACGACGTTTAATCAATGTCAGCTTCTGACGTTGATTTGACCGTTGAAATTTGGTCATAGCTCTACCAATATTCCACAACACAAATACAACATTGAAACAACATGCTTTTTGATGACGTGTAATCAATGTTGGTTTCTGACGTTGATTTGACCATTGGAATTTGGTCATTTCCCAACCAACAACATTGATTCAACGTTAGACATCAATGTTGTCTGAATTTAGATCATGCCTTTTGACAACGTTTAATCGATGTCAGCTTCTGACGTTGATTTGACCATTGAATTTTTGTCATAGTTCAACCGATATTCCACAACACAAATACAACATTGAAACAACATGCTTCTTGACGACATCTAATCAATGTTGGGTTCTGACGTTGATTTGACCATTGGAATTTGGTCATTTTCCAACCAACAACATTGATTCAACGTTAGACATCAATGTTGTCTCAATTTAGAACATGCCTTTTGACGACGTTTAATCAATATCAGCTTCTGACGTTGATTTGACCGTTGAAATTTGGTCATAGTTCAACCAATATTCCACAACACAAACACAACGTTGAAACAACATGATTCTTGACGACGTTTGATCAATGTCAGCTTCTGACGTTGATTTGACCGTTAAAATTTGGTCATAGTTCAACCAATATTCCACAACACAAACACAACGTTGAAACAACATGCTTATTGACGGCGTTTAATCAATGTTGGGTTCTGACATTGATTTGACCGTTGGAATTTGGTCATTTCCCAACCAAGAATGTTGATCCAATGTTGGACATCAATGTTGTCTCAATTTAGAACATGCCTTTTGATGACGTTTAATCAATGTCAGCTTCTGACGTTTATTTGACCGTTGAATTTTGGTCATAGCTCAACCAATATTCAACAACACAAATACAACGTTGAAACAACATGCTTTTTGACGACGTTTGATCAATGTTAGCTTCTGATGTTGATTTGACCGTTGGATTTTGGTCATAGCTCAACCAATATTCCACAATACAAATACAACGTTGAAACAACATGCTTCTTGACGACGTTTAATCAATGTTGGGTTCTGACGTTGATTTGACCATTGAATTTTGGTCATAGTTCAACCAATATTCCACAACACAAATACAACGTTGGAACAACATGCTTCTTGACAACATTTAATCAATGTTGGGTTCTGACGTTGATTTGACCATTGACATTTGGTCATTTCCCGACCAATATTCCACAACACAAATACAACATTGAAACAACATGCTTCTTGACGACGTTTGATCAATGTCAGCTTCTGACCTTGATTTGACCGTTGGATTTTGGTCATAACTCTACCAATATTCCACAACACAAATACAACGTTGAAACAACATGCCTCTTGACAATGTTTAATCAATGTTGGGTTCTGACGTTGATTCGACCACTGACATTTGGTAATTTCCCAACCAATATTCCACAACACAAATACAACGTTAAAACGACATCCTTCTTGACGACGTGTAATCAATGTTGGGTTCTGACGTTGATTTGACCATTGAAATGTGGTCATTTCCCAACCAACAACGTTGATCCAACATTAGACATCAATTTTGTCTCAGTTTACAACATGCTTTTCGACGACGTTTAATCAATGTCAGCTTCTGACCTTGATTTGACCGTTGAATTTTGGTAATTTCCCAACCAATATTCCACAACACAAATACAACGTTAAAACGACATCCTTCTTGACGACGTGTAATCATTGTTGAGTTCTGACGTTGATTTGACCATTGAAATGTGGTCATTTCCCAACCAACAACGTTGATCCAACGTTAGACATCAATGTTGTCTCAATTTACAACATGTTTTTGACGACGTTTGATCAATGTCAGCTTCTGATTTTGATTTGACCGTTGGATTTTGGTCATAGCTCAAACAATATTCCACAACACAAATACAACGTTGAAACAACATGCTTCTTGACAACGTCTAATCAATGTTGGTTTCTGACGTTGATTTGACTGTTGGATTTTGGTCATAGTTCAACCAATATTCCACAACACAAATACAACGTTGAAACAACATGCTTCTTGACAACGTGTAATCAATGTTGGTTTCTGACGTTGATTTGACCGTTGAAATTTGGTCATTTCCCAACCAAGAACGTTGATCCAACGTTAGACATCAATGTTGTCTCAATTTACAACATCCTTTTTGACGACGTTTGATCAATGTCAGCTTCTGACGTTGATTTGACCGTTGGATTTTGGTCATAGCTCAAAGAATATTCCACAACACAAATACAACGTTGAAACAACATGCTTTTTGACGACGTTAAATCAACGTTGGGTTCTGACGTTGATTTGACCATTGAAATTTGGTCATTTCCCACCCAACACAACATTAGACATCAATGTTGTCTCAATTTACAACATGCTTTTTGACGACGTTTGATCAGTGTCAGCTTCTGACGTTGATTTGACCGTTGAATTTTGGCCATAGCTCAACCAATATTCTACAACTCAAACTCTGCTCTCATGAAACGCCTCTTAAATGTATATGACAGTAAAGTAATGCATAACTTACTTTCCCTTGTTAATAATGACATTTATTAAACACCAATTTTGTTAGTAATTCAAGTAAATACAAGTAACTGTAATGTGAGATTTGATGCATTCACTGGACAGTAAAATAGTTTGTAATCTTTCTGTCTCCACGCAGGTACTTCAGCAACATCACGCTCGGGGGCCGAGATTTCTCCTTCGACAGCGACGGCTACCTGGCTAATCCTTTCCTGGACGTCATTTCCTGGACACCCGGGAAAGGGTGGGAAGACGTAAGGACCTGACATCAGTTTGTTGTTGTGATGTTGCACGCACGGCCAATAATGTTAATGGAAGTGATTTGAACCGTTCCAACGCCTAAATGTTCAGTACATTCAGGACATGCTAGCGTGCTAACTATTAGCCTACTAAAATTGTGGCTGGTGGTGAGTTGGCTCCGATGGTGGGGGAGGATGCCGGACAGACCTGGCAGGCCCAAACGCATTGTGAGGGTATGCTGTCTCCTGTCAGAGAGAGTTTCAATTACCACCTCCAGAGGAACTTTGAACATGTCATGAGGGAGGCACTGGATATTGAGTCCGAGTGGACCATGTTCTGTGCCTCTATTGTCGAGGCGGCTGATTGGAGCTGTGGCCGCAAGGTGATTGGTGCCTGTTGTGGCGGAAATCCTAGAACCATCGGTCAAGCTGAAGAAAGAGTCCTTTTGGCTCATAGGACTCCAGAGGCAGCTGACAGATACCGACAGGCACAGCGGTGTGCGGCTTCGGCGGTCGCGGAGGCAAAAACTCGGACATGGGAGGATTTCGGGGAAGCCATGGAAAACAACCTCCAGCTATTCTGGACCACCATCTGCCGCCTCAGGAAGGGGAAGCAGTGCACTATCAACACCGTGCATGGTGAGGATGTTGTGCTGCTGACCACGACCGCGGCTGTTGTGGATCGGTGGAGGGAATACTTCGAAGACCTCTTCAATCCCACCAACACGTCTTCCTATGAGGAAGCAGTGCCTGGGGCATCTGTAGTGGGCTCTCTTGTTTCTGGGGCTGAGGTTGCCGAGTTAGTTAAAAAGCTCCTCGGTGGCAAGGTCCCGGGGGTGGATGAGATCCGTCAGTAGTTCCTTAAGGCTCTGGATGCTGTGGGACTGTCTTGGTTGACAAGACTCTGTAACATCGCTAGGACATCAGAGGCGGTACCTCTGGATTGGCAGACCAGGGTGGTGGTTCCTCTCTTTAAGAAGGTGAACTGGAGGGTGTGTTCCAACTATGGTGGATCACACTCCTTAGCCTTCCTGGTAAGGTCTATTCAGGTAACTGGAGAGGAGGCTATGCCGGATAGTCGAACCTCGGATTCAGGAAGAACAGTGTGGTTTTCATCCTGTTTGTGGAACGGTAGACCAGCTCTATACTCTCGGCAGAGTCCTAGAGGGTGCATGGGATTTTGCCCAACCAGTCTACATGTGCTTTGTGGACTTGGAGAAGGCATTCGACCATGTCCCCCGGGAAGTCCTGTCGAAAGTGCTCAGAGAGTATGGGGTATCGGACTGTCTGATTAGGGCGGTCCGCTCCCTGTATGATCAGTGTCAGAGCTTGGTCCGCATTGCCAGCAGTAAGTCGGACCCTTTCCAGTGAGGGTTGGACTCCGTCAAGGCAGCCCTTTGTCACCGATTCTGTTCATAACTTTTATGGACAGAATTTCTAGGTGTAGTCAAGGCGTTGATGGGATCCGGTTTGGTGGCTGCAGGATTAGGTCTCTGCTTTTTGCAGATGACGTGGTCCTGATGGCTTCATCTGGCCAGGATCTTCAGCTCTCACTGGATCGGTTCGCAGCCGAGTGTGAAGCGACTGGGATGAGAATCAGCACCTCCAAGTCAGAGTCCATGGTTCTCGCCCGGAAAAGGGTGGAGTGCCATCTCCGGGTTGAGGAAAAGATCTTGCCCCATGTGGAGGAGTTCAAGTACCTCTGAGTTTTGTTCACGAGTGAGGGAAGAGTGGATTGTGAGATCGACAGGTAGATCAGTGCGGCGTTTTCAGTAATGCGGACGCTGTATCGATCCGTTGTGGTGAAGAAGGAGCTGAGCCGGAAGGCAAAGCTCTCAATTTACCGGTCGATCTATGGTCCCATCCTCACCTATGGTCATGAGCTTTGGGTTATGACTGAAAGGACAAGATCACGGGTACAAGCGGTCGAAATGAGTTTCCTACGCCGGGTGGCGGGTCTCTCCCTTAGAGATAGGGTGAGAAGCTCTGTCATCCGGGGGGAGCTCAAAGTAAAGCCGCTGCTCCTCCACATGGAGAGGAGCCAGATGAGGTGGTTCGGGCATCTGGTCAGGATACCACCCGAACGCCTCCCTAGGGAGGTGTTTAGGGCACGTCCGACCGGCATAAGGCCACGGGGAAGACCCAGGACACGCTGGGAAGACTATGTCCCCCGGTTGGCCGGTGAACGCCTCGGGATCCCCCGGGAGGAGCTGGACGAAGTAGCTGGGGAGAGGGAGGTCTGGGCTTCCCTGCTTAGGCTGCTGCGACCCGACCTCGGATAAGAGGACAAAAATGGATGGATGGACACCTTTTGCTATTTCACTAATGCTAACTGTAAGCATGCCATTGTTAGTATCTTAGCATAGTATTGTTATCATGCTAGATTTTTCAGCAAATTTTGCTCAATTTCTTTTTGTTGCTTGACGCTATCTGGCCAGCATGCTAACTGTTAGCATTTCAGTTCGGCTTTGGCTATTCAGCATTAACACGACATTTCTACTGACATTTTATTTTATAGTTCAATGCAAACAATATATATATTGTACTGGAAGGTGAAAACTACCAAAATCTGTTATTGAGCTTTGACAACATTTATTTCATCCGAACTGTATCTTTTATAACGGACGGATTTGAATGAAAGAAAAAACATCTTTACAAACGACCCAGACCTTGATCACGTGATCGGATCATGAGTTTATGCCCTGCTTGCATCATCCAGATAAAAGTGACGGGTTAAAAGAAAAGACGTGTTCTTCCGGTGCTTTCCAAAAGTGTCAGCGTGCGGAGACGTGAAGCTGACAGCGAGAACAGAGAGAAGGTCACATGGGTTCGCGTGCATGTAAAGTGCAATACTCCTCCGAGCGCCCGAGGCGCGGACAAGATGCCGGATGCACTTTTTGTTGCTGACTCTCCGCATTAAAGCCCGGACTCGAAAATGATGGCCTCGTTTTTTTTTTTGTTTTTTTTTTACACGGCGGAACCTTAAACTCGCTGCTCATAAACATATTTTACAGTAAGAAATATTGCAAATAGTTACAGGGTTAAACTGCTGAGTCAGCTCTTTGAGTACACTTTTTAAAAAAAAAAAAAGTATTTTACCGTACATGTAACAAGTAATTAGCAGATTTTGCGAACTATAGAGCGCACCGGGATACAAGCCGCACCCACAAAATTCGAAAATATAATTTTTCCATGTATAAGTCGCACCGGACTATAAGTCGCAGGTGTATACGTTGTGAAATGACTTATTTACACAGAAATACTCTGTAAATGTTTATTTACACACCTTAATTGTTTCCTCAAGTGTTACGTTAGAAGTTTCACAACCCGACATTTGTCCTGTCCATTCCACCTGTGCGCCCCTTTATGCTAGCGTCAGAGTGGCGTGCTCAAAGCCCTGGTTGCCGTGACCTCTCGTTACGGGTGCTGTCAATGACACAGAATGTAAACGACAGTTTCTAATTCAATAACTTGCAAAATATCGAAACCTGTTTTCCTGGCAATTAAAAACGATAAAAAATGAATTTGACTTAATAATGAATGCAGTGCTAGAGAAATGTAAATAACACAAAAATGGCTACAACAACCATAATGAGACAAATGAAAGTACAGTAGCACAGTAGGCCCAAGTATTCATCAAGCACCACTACAGTGACCAACATTAAAGTGCAGTAGCGTAGTAGGCCCAAGCCATCTTTCAACAAATTGAGAAATATAAATAACGCAAAAATGGCTACCGCAACCATGTTTTCCGGACTGTATCGCGCACCGGTTGTATTAGCCAAACCCGGTAGGTGTTTGAATTGTATTGGCGTGAACAACGTCACGTCCCAAGATGGCGCCAGTATGTGCTAAGGCTTGCCGTCTCTCGCTGTCAGTTTTGCTTGTTTTTGTGCTGTTCGCGTCTTTTGTTGTCCCTGTCAACTCACTGTTTGTGTATGACCGCCAAACGCTGTTGGATCTTTGTCCCTCTCACACGGATATGATCAACTTCGACGTTAGTTTTACGACGTCCCAGTCAGCTTCCTCACCTGGCCGGATTCCTGCCTTCCTTTTTCGCCCTCTGGCTCCTCTCCCCCGGCGAAAGCGTCATCGGCGCCGCGGTAAACGTGGCGGCCAGCTGGTGAAAGTTAGGGCACTCCTGGCCCGGCTTTCCGTGACTTCCCGAAGGAGGTATGGACCGGTACCTGGTTTCTTCCTGCACCCACGTTTGCTGGATCCCGCCGGGTCCTGGATTGTTCCTTTCGTCGGCCTGCAGGGGGAAGCTCGTCCGCCGCGCTCCTGCTGTCCCCGCCCCCGGAGGTGCGGAGTGAATTCCCGCCACCTGCGGGCTCTGTGTCGGGCCCCACCCAGATCAGCACCGGCCTTGGATGCGCCGGCCCCCGTTAAGTTCGGTCTTGTTAACGCAAGATCCTTGACAAACAAAACATTTATCCTGAAGGATTTATTCGTCTCCCGCGGACTGGACTTCCTCTGTGTGACGGAGACTTGGCTGAGAACTGGTGAGTTCGCTCCTCTAAATGAACTTTTATCACCGGAGTGCTCGTATTTTAATTCTCCGCGGTCGTCTGGCCGAAAAGGAGGAGGATTAGCAGTCGTTTTTAAAAATGACTTTAAATGCCGTCAGATCCGCCTGCAATCCTCCTTTTCAAGCTTCGAACTATGCATGTTTGAGCTGGGTCTTTCTGATGTCGTCCTGTGTGCTGTAGTTTATCGACCACCCAAGTACCACAAAGACTTCATAAATGACTTTTCTGAATTTCTGGCCGAAATTCTGCCCAAATATGATCGTGTTCTTATTGTTGGTGACTTTAATATTCACACCTGCTGCCCAGACGAACCTCTATCCAGGAGCTTCCTGAATGTCATTGACTCTTTTAATTTTATACAGTCTGTATCTGGTTCCACACATGAACGTGGGCATACACTAGATCTCGTATTGTCTCATGGTTTTAATGTTGACAATGTCGTTGTTGGTGATGCTGTGTTTTCTGATCACAGTCCTGTTATGTTTAATTTAAGTTTGGACCCTGATGTGAAACCACTTGCCGTGCGTCATGGGCGTGTTATTAGGTCTGACACCGCAGCCACCTTCTCCCCTTTATTCACTGTCTCCATGCAGAGTATATCACACTCTGCAGACACTGAACAATTGATGTGCTCTTTTCTTTCTACATGTTCTGAGGTTCTGGATAGTATAGCGCCCCTCAAAGCTATACGTCCAAAGCCAAAACAGGAGCCTTGGCTCAATGAAACCACACGCACAGCTCGGCGTGAGTGGCGAAGGGCGGAGCGCAAGTGGAAAGGGGATCACTTGGAGGTTTCTTATCAAATTTTAAAAGAAAACTGTCAGAACTATCAAAGTGTGGTTAAAGCTGAAAAAACAAAATATCTGTCAGACTTAATTTTAAATAGTATCAGCAAGCCACGTGTTCTTTTTAATACTATTAGTTATGTTCTTAATCCGAATCCAGCCACTTTACTGGAGATGACAAGTGAAACTTGTGAAAAATTTCTCTCCTTTTTTAACGATAAGGTTGCTTTTATTCGGGCAAATCTTTCTCGCTCTCCATTGAGTTTTAATGTGGCCACTCAGTGCTTGGCTGTGTTTAGTCACTTTGAGCCTGTGTCCATGCCTGAGCTTACAGGAATAGTCCACAAACTGAAACCCTCGTCCTGTCCCACAGACCCAGTACCCCCTCGCTTTTTTAAAGAAATCTGGGGCACTATTGACTTGTCTGTTAGGGACATCATCAACAGCAGCTTGATTTCTGGCTGGGTCCCCTCTTTTTGTAAAAGAGCTGTTGTCGAGCCTTTGATTAAAAAAACAGGTCTAGATCCGACATGTTTGTCAAATTATCGGCCCATTTCCAAATTACCTTTTGTGTCAAAAATTCTGGAGAAATGTGTTTTAGCGCAGCTGCAGCCTTTTTTTAGATGAAAATAGCACTTTAGATCCATTTCAGTCTGGATACAAGGCTTTGCACAGTACTGAATCTGCACTTTTAAAGGTTTTTAATGACTTGCTTTTAATGTCTGATTCTGGTAGCTCTGCCATTTTAGTGCTTTTAGATCTTACAGCTGCCTTTGACACAGTCGACCACACAATTCTTTTAGACCGCCTGAGAGACTGTGTGGGTGTCAGGGGGACTGCATTAGAGTGGTTCAGATCCTACCTGTCAGAGAGGTCCTTCTCTGTCAGGCTGGGGGACGCCACCTCTTCTTCTGCTCCGCTTTACTGTGGTGTCCCCCAGGGATCCATTCTAGGCCCCATCCTGTTTTCCTTGTACATTCTCCCTCTTGGAGAGATTTTTAAGAAACATGGAGTGTCTTATCACTTTTATGCAGATGACTGCCAAATGTATATGCCAATTTCAAAAAGCCACGGCCCCCTGACACCCCTTCTCAACTGTCTATGTGATGTCAAGGCTTGGTTAGCCCAGAATTTTTTAATAATGAATGAGGGAAAAACGGAAATTTCAGTTTTTGGTCCAGCCCTCACTGACTTGGGACCATTGCAAAATCATGTGCGTCCCAAAGTCACCAGCCTTGGCGTCACTATAGACAGCGATTTTAAATTTGACAAACAAGTCAATGGCGTTTTAAAATCGTGTTTTTATCATCTTCGTCTTTTAGCAAAGGTAAAACCATTTTTATCTTTTAACCTTTTTGAACAAGTCGTGCATGCTTTTATTTCAAGTCGCCTAGACTACTGCAATGCACTCTATGCTGGCATTAGCCAAAAAACTCTCTCCCGGTTGCAGTTAGTCCAGAACGCGGCAGCACGACTTTTAACAGGGGCCAGGAAACGTGAGCATATAACCCCAATTCTTCGGAGTTTGCACTGGCTCCCTGTTCATTTTAGAATTGATTTTAAATCCTTGCTGTTTGTTTTTAAAGCTTTACATGGACTGGCACCTCAGTATATCTCGGACCTCATCCAAATTTACACTCCTGCGCGCGCTCTGAGGTCCGAGAGCCAGCTCCAGCTCGTGGTGCCCAGGACGAGACTTAAAACCAGGGGAGACAGGGCCTTCTCTGTGGTCGGCCCTAAACTCTGGAACACTCTGCCCCTCCATGTTCAAACTGCTCCCACAGTGGAGTGTTTTAAGTCTCGTCTAAAGACCCACTTTTATTCTTTGGCTTTTAACACTACGTGAGTTGTGTGGTCTTCTGTCCTCTGTTGTCCTGTGTGGTTAGGGTTAGGGTTATAAATTTTGATGTCTATTTTACTGTTTTAATTGGTTTCACCCTTTAAAATCGTTTTTAATCATATTTATTTTTTATATTGTCTCTGTATTGGTTTTCTATTCATTTATTCTTTGTTTTTATTCAGTCATTGGTGTAGCATAATATTGTTTTTAATATTGTTTTTAATATAGTTTTTAATATTGTTTTTAATATTGTTTTTAACATGGCTGTGCAGCACTTTGGAAACATTCTTGTTGTGTAAATGTGCTATATAAATAAAGTGGATTGGATTGGATTGGATTGGTACATTTTTAAAAGAAAAACAAAAACAGTTTCCATATATAAGTCGCAGATATGTGGGCTCTGTACCGAGGATGTCGTTGTGGCTTGTACAGCCCTTTGAGACACTTGTGATTTAGGGCTATATAAATAAACATTGATTGATTGATTGATTGAGGTATAAACGTTGTGAAATTAGTTATTTACACAGAAATATTCTGTAAATGTTTATTTACATACCTTAATTGTTTCCAAACGGTGTCTGTAACACGGCAGTAAAACGGCCGATCAAACAAAACAGAAATCGTGGTCATGGACCTGCTAGTTGGGCAAGCTAGCTCTCCAGCCAGCTAAACAGACTCAATAACTCCGCGGTGACGTTTTGGTGAATTTACTGAGGAATTTGTAAAACTGAAACAATACTAAAATGATGCCATTGTAAGTGTTGCGTTGACCAGATGTTCCTCCAGGGAATTTAAGTTTCTGGTCACTCCCAAGTTCTTTCTATGGCACATAAGCTGAAGTTTAAATTGATCACCAGGCAGTATTTGGTATTTTGTGGTTTATTCTCAAAGCTTTGAAAACAAACGTGAGACCAATCCAGTACAGAAGCGTTCCCTAGCCCAGCCAAGATCGATCTCCCCCCCAAACCCACGGAAGTGCTGTGTTCTTCCCTCTGTCCCTCGCTCCCACCTTCGTTGTTTTGGCTACTCCCTGAGTTATCTCTACTCCCTGCATTCCAATGCTTCAAGGCCGACACACATTACTTTGCAGACTAGAAAGAAGGAAGAATACCAGCTATTTTGTAATATGACTATGGAAGTAAAGAAGTAACACTTAAATATGGATATATGTAAAAAAATCTCCTTCCGTCATAAGTCAATAACATTAACACAGACACTCGTAAACATGTTAGCATATTAGCTAATGCAATCACATTACAATAGCACGTACAAATATGCATGAAAACACTCCTGCAGACATCACACATGGGACGCTTTAGTAAGTAAGAATTGTTTTAGTTATATTGTAAAAATTACAAACCGTTGCTTGGAGTGATAAATAAAGAATTCCTACGAGTTGAAATGCTACGGACGGCTAAAAGGCGGAGCAGCACTTCTATTCCCCGGTTTTGAAGCACTATGTAGAAGGACACTGGAGCACCCGCAGTGAGAAAATGAGTCCAAAAGATGGCGCCATATCACAAACAATAAAACACTTTACCAGTGTATTGCTTGTTTGTTTTTTTCGAAAACATTTTGGATTATGCAGTTAGCAAAGAAAGAAATACATAAATTAGTCGCTACGTCTTATAATGTTTATAAATAAATATAAATGTTTATTTACATATCTTAATTGTTGTGAAATTAGTTATTTACACATAAATATTCTGTAAATGTTTATTTATATACCTTAATTGTTTCCAAAACAGTGTCTGTAACACGGCAGTAAAACGGCCGATCAAACAAAACAGAAGTCATGGTCATGGACAGACTAGCTGCACAAGCTAGCTCTCCAATCAGCTCAACGGACTCAATAACTTTGCAGTGACGTTTTGGTGAATTTACTGAGGAATGTGTAAAACTGAAACAATACTAAAAGGGATGCCATTGTAAGTTAATAACACTAACACAGACACTCGTAAACATGTTAGCATATTAGCTAATGCAATCACATTGCAATAGCACGTACAAATATGCATGAAAACGCTCCTGCAGACATCACACCTGGGACGCTTTAGTAAGTACGAATTGTTTTAGTTATATTGTAAAAGTTACAAACCGTTACTTGGAGTGATAAATAAATAATTCCTACGAGTAGAAATTCTACGCACAGCTAGAAGACAGAGCGGCACTTCTATTCCCCGGTTTTGAAGCACTATGTAGAAGGACACTGCAGCACCCACAGTGAGAAAATGAGTCCAAAAGATGGCGCCATATCACAAACAATAAAACACTTTACCAGTGTATTGCTTGTTTGTTTTTTTCGAAAACATTTTGGATTATGCAGTTAGCAAAGAAAGAAATACATAAATTAGTCGCTACGTCTTATGTTTATAAATAAATATAAATGTTTATTTACATATCTTAATTGTTGTGAAATTAGTTATTTACACAGAAATATTCTGTAAATGTTTATTTATATACCTTAATTGTTTCCAAAACAGTGTCTGTAACACGGCAGTAAAACGGCCGATCAAACAAAACAGAAGTCATGGTCATGGACAGACTAACTGCACAAGCTAGCTCTCCAATCAGCTCAACGGACTCAATAACTTTGCAGTGACGTTTTGGTGAATTTACTGAGGAATTTGTAAAACTGAAACAATACTAAAAGGGATGCCATTGTAAGTTTATAACACTAACACAGACACTCATAAACATGTTAGCATATTAGCTAATGCAATCACATTACAATAGCACGTACACATATGCATGAAAACGCTCCTGCAGACATCACACATGGGACGCTTTAGTAAGTACGAATTGTTTTAGTTATATTGTAAAAATTACAAACCGTTGCTTGGAGTGATAAATAAAGAATACCTATGAGAAGAAATGCTACGGACGGCTAAAAGACTGAGCGGCAATTCTATTCCCCGGTTTTGAAGCACTATGTAGGACACTGCAGCACCCGCAGTGAGAAAATGAGTCCAAAAGATGGCGCCATATCACAAACAATAAAACGCTTTACCAGTGTATTGCTTGTTTGTTTTTTTTGAAAAATTTTTGGATTATGCAGTTAGCAAAGAACAAAATACATAAATTAGTCGCTACGTCTTATAATGTTTATAAATACATATAAATGTTAATTGTTTCCAAAACAGTGTTTTTAACACGGCAGTAAAACGGCCGATCAAACAAAACAGAAGTCATGGTCATGGACCCAATAAGCTAAACAGACTCAATAACTCTGTGGTGACCTTTTTCTCCTTAGTCCTCCAAAGTTGGACTGACATCAGAGAGAATACTACAAAAAAACAATCAAACATAAATAATTACACGGGCGTGCACGAGTGCCGACCAATCAGCGAGTATTACAGATAACGGCCGTGATCAAAGCGGCCGCGCACGAGTCGGTTTGACTGGAATCGATGAGAAATAAATTGTCATGAGCGTGCGGGGTCGATCGATGGCGTCTGATCGTCGCCCGCCGTTTTCTCGCCGTCGCCTCGGTTTTCAAAAGTAGGTCAACTTGTGTCTCCTTAAGATTTCATCACACGCGCTCTAATAATCGCCAGTAAAAAAAATGCGTCGGACAAAACGTTCAACGGTAACCGAGCCAAACCGGAAGAGATCGCCCGGTCAGTGGGCGTGGCATGCCGACAGCCAATCAGGTGACGGTCTCAACTATCCAGTTCGGTTTTCGTTTTGAGTGAAAACAAAGAAAGGTAAAAGAGGAAAGGTCCCCTGGACATGGCGTAGTCAGACCGGGTTAAGGAAAACGGTTCTAATTGGGGCCAGGTCAGCTCGTTTGACCACGATTAATCACGATTAATCACGATTAATCACGATTAATCAAAATGCAAACGTGCGATGAGTCCGACTGAAATGCGATCGCACTCGTTTTGATGCACCGGGGGGCGTGGCTCATGCGGTAGAGCCGCCACGCTGAAAGTTGTTCTAGTCTAGAAAGCTGCCGCAGCAAATCGACAAGTTGTTATTTTTAATACTACAGAGCGAGTTTTGACGGTTGGTATTATATCTTCTTTTTTGGTTACTTTTAATAGAAGTTAGGGCCTCCAAAAGCATATAAATACGGAGCCCCTAAAGGGACATGGGGGAAAAAAACTAATTATAATTTTTTTTTTTTTTTTTTTTTTTTAGACAGATACATGTCTAAAAAAAAAAAAATAAAATAAATAAATAAATAAATAAATAATTTAAAACAATTTTATTTATTTTTTATAATTTTATAAAAAGTTTATGACATGTTATAATAAATGATAAATGGGTTATACTTGTATAGCGCTTTTCTACCTTCAAGGTACTCAAAGCACTTTGACAGTATCCTCGTATTGTTGCAGTGGCTGCTGGTACAACGATAACGAGGGGCTGTCTGCAGCATGCACTTTTGCGGTTCCCATAAATGTTTCACACGCTAAAAAATTTTTTACAAACTCAAACGTTTCAATAACTAAAATCAATTGTTTCAGAAACAAAACAAACTGTTTCACAACTCAAAAATGTTTCACAAAATAAATAAAAATTGTATCACAAACTAAAAAAACATTTTACACAAACTAAACATTTTTTCACAAACTAAAAAAAATTATTTTACAAACTCAAAAATGTTTCACAAACTCAAAAAAATGTTTCACAGACTAAAACAAAAAAAATGGTTTCACAAATCAAAAAAATGTTTCAATAACAAAAAAAAAATATTCAGAAACTCAATTCAAATTAAAAAATTTCACAACTCCAACATTTTTCATAAAATAAAAAAATCTATCACAAACTAAAAAAAATTGATTCACAAACTCAAAAAAAAAGTTTCACAAACCAAAAAATGTATCACAAACTAATTTTTTTTTTTTTCCAAATTCGAAATTGTTTCACAAACTCAAAAAAATGTTTCACAGACTAAAACAAAATATTTCACCTACTAAAAAAATGGTTTCACAAATCAAACAAATGTTTCCATAACTAAAAAATAATGTTTCAGAAACTAAAAAAAAATTTCCCAACGCAAAATTGTATCACAAACTAAAAAAAAATGTTTTACAAACTGAAAACATGATTTCACAAACTCAAAATTGTAGCACAAACTCAAAAAAATATTTCACCTACTAAAATGAGATTGATTCACAAACTCAAAAAAATGTGACACACAAAAAAAAAATGTTTCACAAACTCAAAAAAATGTCTCACACACTAGAACAAATGTTTCACATACAAAAAAAATGGTTTCACAAACTCAAACAAATGTTTCAATAACTAAAACAAATGTGTCATAAACTTTTTTAAAAATTCCCAACGCAAAAATGTATCACAAACTAAAACAAATTGTTTCACAAACTTAAAAAAAAGTTTCACAAACCAAAAAATGTATCACAAACTAAAAAAAAATGTTTCTAAATTTCTAAATTCGAAATTGTTTCACAAACTCAAAAAAATGTTTCACAGACTAAGACAAAATGTTTCACCTACTAAAAAAAAATGGTTTCACAAATCAAACAAATGTTTCACAAATCAAACAAATGTTTCAATAAGTAAAAAAAAATGTTTCCGAAACTTCAAAAAAAAATTCCCAACACAAAAATGTATAACAAACTAAAACAAATTGTTCCACAAACTCAAAAAAAAGTTTCGCAAAGAAAAAAATGTATCACAAACTCAAAATTGTAACACAAACTCAAAAAATATTTCACATACTAAAATAAGATTGATTCACAACCACAAAAAAATGTGACACAAAAAAAAAATGTTTCACAAACTCAAAAAATTGTCTCACACACTGGAACAAATGTTTCACATACAAAAAAAATGGTTTCACAAACTCAAACAAATGTTTCAATAACTAAAAAAAAATGGTGTCAGAAACTAAAAAAAAGTTTCACAACTCAAAAATGTGTCACAAACTAAAAAAAATGGTTCCACAAACTAAAAAAAAATTTTCATTAACAAAAAATTTATCGCAAACTATTTTTTTTTTTTTGCAAACTCAAAAAAGTGTATCACAAACTAAAAACATGATTTCACAAACTCAAAATTGTTTCACAAACTCAAAAAAATATTTAACACACTAAAATAAAATTGATCCACAAACTGAAACAAATGTTTCACACAGCTGAAAAAAATGTTTCACATACTAAAAAATGGTTTCACAAACTCAAAAAATGTTTTCAATAAATGACTTCTGTTTTGTCTGATCATCTGTTTTACGGCCGTGGAATTAATTAAGGTATGCAAATAAACATTGACAGAATATTTCATGTAAATACCTCATTTCACATCTGCGACTTATAGTCAGGTGCGGCTTATACATGGAAAATATGTTTTTCAGAAAACTAAAACAAAAATTTCACAACTCCAACATTTTTCATAAAATAAAAAAATGTATCACAAATTTAAAAAATTGTTTCACAAACTCAAAAAAAAAGTTTCACAAACCAAAAAATGTATCACAAACTAAACATTTTTTTTTCTAAATTTCTAAATTCGAAATTGTTTCACCTACTAAAAAAAAATGGTTCCACAAATCAAACAAATGTTTCAATAACAACAAAAAAATGTTTCAGAAACTAAAAAAAATGTCCTTACGCAAAAATGTATCACAAACTAAAAAAAATGTTTCACAAACTGAAAACATGATTTCACAAACACAAAATTGTAGCACAAACTCAAAAAATATTTCACATACTAAAATAAGATTGATTGACAAACTCAAAAAAATGTGACACAAAAAAAGAAAAAATGTTTCACAAACTCAAAAAATTGTCTCACACACTAGAACAAATGTTTCACACACTCAAAAATGTGTCACAAACTAAAACAAATGTTTCCACAAACTAAAAAAAAAGTTTCACTAACAAAAAATGTATCGCAAACTAAAAAAATGTTTCTACAAACTAAAAACATGATTTCACAAACTCAAAATTGTTTCAAAAACTCAAAAAAATATTTAACACACTAAAATAAAATTGATCCACAAACTGAAACAAATGTTTCACACAGCTGAAAAAAATGTTTCACATACTAAAAAATGGTTTCACAAACTCAAACAAATGTTTCAATAACTGACTTCTGTTTTTTCTGATCAGCCGTTTTACGGCCGTGGAAACAATAAAGGTATGCAAATAAACATTGACAGAATATTTCTGTGTAAATACCTCATTTCAAAACGTATACATCTGCGACTTATAGTCAGGTGCGGCTTATACATGGAAAATATGTTTTTCAGAAAACTAAAACAAAAATTTCACAACTCCAACATTTTTCATAAAATAAAAAAATGTATTACAAACTAAAAAAAATTGTTCCACAAACTCAAAAAAAAGTTTCACAAACCAAAAAATGTATCACAAACTAAACATTTTTTTTCTAAATTTCTAAATTCGAAATTGTTTCACAAACTCAAAAAAATGTTTCACAGACTAAAACAAAATGTTTCACCTACTTAAAAAAAATGGTTTCACAAATCAAACAAATGTTTCAATAACTAAAAAAAAATGTTTCAGAAACTAAAAAAAAATTTCCCTATGCAAAAATGTATCACAAACTAAAAAAAATTGTTCCACAAACTCAAAAAGAAGTTTTACAAAGAAAAAAATGTATCACAAACTAAAAAAAAATGTTTCACAAACTGAAAACATGATATCACAAACTCAAAATTGTAGCACAAACTCAAAAAATATTTCACATACTAAAATAAGATTGATTGACAAACTCAAAAAAATGTGAAACAAAAAAGAAAATATGTTTCACAAACTCAAAAAATTGTCTCACACACTAGAACAAATGTTTCACATACAAAAAATATGGTTTCAAAAACTCAAACGTTTCAATAACTAAAAAAAAATGGTTTCAGAAACTAAAAAAAAGTTTCACAACTCAAAAATGTGTCACACACTAAAAAAAATTGTTCCACAAACTAAAAAAAAAAGTTTCACTAACAAAAAATGTATCGCAAACTAAAAAAATGTTTCACAAACTAAAAACATGATTTCACAAACTCAAAATTGTTTCACAAGCTCAAAAAAATATTTAACACACTAAAATGAAATTGATCCACAAACTGAAACAAATGTTTCACACAGCTGAAAAATAATGTTTCACATACTAAAAAATGGTTTCACAAACTAAAAAAAATGTTTCAATAAATGACTTCTGTTTTGTCTGATCAGCCGTTTTACGGCCGTGGAAACAATTAAGGTATGCAAATAAACATTGACAGAATATTCTGTGTAAATACCTCATTTCACATCTGCGACTTATAGTCAGGTGCGGCTTATACATGGAAAATATGTTTTTCAGAAAACTCAAACAAAAATTTCACAACTCCAACATTTTTCATAAAATAAAAAAATGTATCACAAACTAAAAAAAATTGTTTCACAAACTCAAAAAAAAAGTTTCACAAACCAAAAAATGTATCACAAACTAAACATTTTTTTTTCTAAATTTCTAAATTCGAAATTGTTTCACAAACTCAAAAAAATGTTTCACAGACTAAAACAAAATGTTTCACCTACTAAAAAAAAAATGGTTTCACAAATCAAACAAATGTTTCAATAACTAAAAAAAAATGTTTCAGAAACTAAACAGAAATTTCCCTACGCAAACATGTATCACAAACTAAAAAAAATTGTTCCACAAACTCAAAAAAAAGGTTTACAAAGAAAAAAATGTATCACAAACTAAAAAAAAAATGTATCACAAAGTAAAAAAAAAAGTTTCACAAACTCAAAAAAAAGGTTTACAAAGAAAAAATGTATCACAAACTAAAAAAAAAAATGTTTCACAAACTGAAAACATGATATCACAAACTCAAAATTGTAGCACAAACTCAAAAAATAGTTCACATACTAAAATAAGATTGATTGACAAACTCAAAAAAATGTGACACAAAAAAAGAAAAAATGTTTCACAAACTCAAAAAATTGTCTCACACACTAGAACAAATGTCTCACATACAAAAAATATGGTTTCACAAACTCAAACAAATGTTTTAATAACTAAAAAAAATGGTTTCAGAAACTAAAAAAAAGTTTCACAACTCAAAAATGTGTCACAAACTAAAAAAAATTGTTCCACAAACTAAAAAAAAAGTTTCACTAAGAAAGAATGTATCACAAACTAAAAAAAATGTTTCACAAACTAAAAACATGATTTCAAAAACTCAAAATTGTTTCACAAACTCAAAAAAATATTTAACACACTAAAATAAAATGTATCCACAAACTGAAAAAAATGTTTCACATACTAAAAAATGGTTTCACAAACTCAAACAAATGTTTCAATAACTGACTTCCGTTTTGTCTGATCAGTCGTTTTACGGCCGTGGAAACAATGAAGGTATGCAAATAAACATTGACAGAAAATTTCTGTGTATACACCTCATTTCACATCTGCGACTTATAATCATGGAAAATATGTTTTTCAGAAAACTGAAACAAAAATTTCACAACTCCAACATTTTTCATAAAATAAAAAATATGTATTACAAACTCAAAAAAATTGTTTCACAAACTCAAAAAAAAAAGTTTCACAAACCAAAAAATGTATCACAAAATAAACTTTTTTTTTTTTTAATTTCGAAATTCGAAATTGTTTCACAAACTCAAAAAAATGTTTCACAGACTAAAACAAAATGTTTCACCTACTAAAAAAAATGGTTTCACAAATCTAACAAATGTTTCAATAACTAAAAAAAATGTTTCAGAAACTAAAAAAAAATTTCCCAACGCAAAAATGTATCACAAACTAAAAAAAATGGTTCCACAAACACACAAAAAAAGTTTCACAAAGAAAAAAAAGTATCACAAACTAAAAAAAAATGTTTCACAAACTGAAAACATGATTTCACAAACTCAAAATTGTAGTACATACTCAAAAAAATATTTCACCTACTAAAATAAGATTGATTCACAAACTCAAAAAAATGTGACACACAAAAAAAAAAAAAAGTTTCACAAACTCAAAAAAATGTCTCACACACTAGAACAAATGTTTCACATACGAAAAATATGGTTTCACAAACTCAAACAAATGTTTCAATAACTAAAACAAATGTGTCAGAAACTTTAAATAAAATTCCCAACGCAAAAATGTATCACAAACTAAAACAAATTGTTTCACAAACTTAAAAAAAAAAATTCACAAACCAAAAAATGTATCACAAACTAAAAAAAAATATTTCTAAATTTCTAAATTCAAAATTGTTTCACAAACTCAAAACAATGTTTCACAGACTAAAACAAAATGTTTCACCTACTAAAAAAAAAATGTTTCACAAATCAAACAAATGTTTCACAAATCAAACAAATGTTTCAATAACTAAAAAAAAGTTTCAGAAACTAAAAAAAATTGTTCCACAAACTCAAAAAAAAGTTTCACAAAGAAATTTTTTTATCACAAACTCAAAATTGTAGCACAAACTCAAAAAATATTTCACATACTAAAATAAGATTGATTCACAAACTCAAAGAAATGTGACACAAACAAAAAAAAAAGTTTCACAAACTCAAAAAAATGTCTCACACACTAGAACAAATGTTTCACATACAAAAAATATGATTTCACAAACTCAAACAAATGTTTTAATAACTAAAAAAAAAGGTTTCAGAAACTAAAAAAAAGTTTCACAACTCAAAAATGTGTCACAAACTAAAAAAAATTGTTCCACAAACTAAAAAAAAAGTTTCACTATTTTTTTTTTGCAAACTAAAAAAAATGTACTAGGTTTGGCTCATACGCTCTATAGTCTGGAAAGTACAGTAACGGCTAACGAGTGTGTGTTTGCTAGTAATGCCCGCATATGACATGTTCCTCGTATTGTCGCGGCGGCTTCCGGTACAACGCCCTGTCGCGTCTTCAAAGTGCGGGTCGTGGGACGTAGTTGGGGCGAGGACACACCCGCACCTGCGGGCCTCGGCGCCGGCGCGTGATCACGATAACGAGGGGCTGTGTGCAGCATGCAAATCAACACTTTTGCGGTTCCCAGAACCCCGCCGCCGCCCCACCCCCGTCTTTAACAGCCCACCGGAGTCCGTTCTCTGCGTGCCGTAACCTGCTGACTCCGGCCATATCCCTCAAATCCCTTTCAATTAGATGCTCCTGCGCAGGTCCTTGGACTCAGACCAAGGGTACCATACCCGCCCACACACACACAGACCTTGACATCCGTGTGTGTGTGTGTGTGTGTGTGTGTGTGTGTGTGTGTGTGTGTGTGTGTGTGTGTGTGTGTGTGTGTGTGTGTGTGTGTGTGTGTGTGTGTGTGTGCGGGCCCAGAAACGACACACACACAAAAAGGGGGAGAAGTCGTCCACACTGAATAATTCATGGTATCCGTCCAATGACCGCATCATCACCCGACACGCTCTCTGACGCTTGGAGAGGCTCGGTTACGTCCAGGGACGTTCCAGACAAGGCGGACCACCATTTAAGGCGCTAGTTTCTAACACAAGGACCCCCGGGGGCCGGACCCGGCCCGCCGAAACATTTCCAGTGCCCTGCAAAAGCCTGGAAATAATATCGTTTTTCCCATTTTGGCAGAAAATGAATACATTGGCGGGCCGCGCGTTTCCCACCTAGGCCTTCAGTGATGTCCGACTTCAATATTTACCTCTGAAAATACCATCGTTGATGTCGCCACATGACCATTGCTGGAGAAATACTCCACAGAAACACATTTACGCACTACTGGGCATTTGTGTACAAAACAGTGTTTCCCATAAACTGCCAAGCTACCTGTGGTGGTGGGGGCGTGGCTATGGGCGTGGTCACCATGACATCATCAAGTAATTTGCATACCGGTAATTTACTACAATGATATGATTTTCTCTAAAAAGGCTCAAAAAATGTATACTTACTAATTAATAATAACAGTTTTGTTTTAAACGTCCATCCATCCATCCATTTTACAATATAATTACAACACTTTATGTACATCTTTATATACAGATTTGAACAATAAGTTATTCACTGAAATATATTTATTAATTGTGGTTCTTACAAAAAATATATCTTATAAAAATATAAAAGCTAAAATGTCTCTTAAAGCTCTGCCCCTTTAATTAGTGCATACTAAATCATTTAACTTTAGTCTACTACTACAACCATGTTATTTACCAGCAACATAAAGTGAAACAGAGGCAGAGGTGTCCTGCCACAGTCAGTAACAAATAAACAGAAAACAGTAGTGGTGGTAGATAGACACAAAGCTTCATCAAACATCTGATCCACTGAACAAAGAGCTCCAAAAATCTTGATCGTACACTTCTCTTTTGTAAAGTAACAGCCGATATGGGCATCTACATCAACTATATGATTTGCCTGAGAAGCTGGACAGGAAAAAAAAAAAAAAAAAAAAAAAAATTAAAAAATTAAATAAAAAAAATGCTGAAAAATCTATTTGTTGCGGCCTTAATTATTTTGTGGCGGCCCGCCCCAAATAAATGAATGTGTGGGAAACACTGCAAAACCTCAAGCCTCGCAGGATATTTGAGGACCAGTCATAGACAATTTAGAGTGAAAAGCACATTTTGATTTTCACTCGCATACAAAACATTCTCACTTGGATTGTTTCCCTGGCTTGGAGAATCTCCCCAAGGACACAACAAACTCCCTTCTTGTCTCTCATGGACACACACACGTGTTGTTGTTGACTTTGGACTTGTCGGCTGCACAAGATCAAGGCCGCGGAACAGAGACACACTGCAGGCTTACACACAAACAGCATGCATCCACAAAAATATACGCCACACATACACCCCCCCCCCCAACCCATCCCATAGGGGTGATGGAAGGATGGTCAGCGCTGAGAGCTGCGGCCTACCACCATGACCCCGCACTCCCTCCCCTCTGTTGCTAGATATCTCCAGATGTAGGTTGTAATATGTATATGTCAGGCGTGTCCAAAGTGCCATTTGCGGCCCGCAGGTAATTTTTTAATGGCCCCACGGCACATTCTAGAAAATACAATGAAAAAACCCCCCAAAAAAACATAAAAAGTGGTATAAAAGAGCAAACAGGTAAAATGTAACAATAAAATGTTGCATTATTTACTCTAATAACACTAAGCTGCCATGAAGGCTGTTTCTTTCTTTAAAAAATAATAATGAATCCATATCAATGTCATTATGAATTATTGACCTATTCAAGGCTCCATTTACTTCACATTAAATATTCCACTTTGAGATATTTTGGGGGGAAAATGTTGCATATTTTTTGGTTGCCATTTAAAAAACAAAGTTTTTTTTAAAGAAGGGCCTAAAACAAACAAACAAAAAACATAAACAACAATAAAACTTAGAATTGACGGATAGATCTGAAGTTGATCTTGAGACTCTTGTGGTAAAAGTTAAAAAAAAAATGTTGGATTTATTTTTTTAATACTTTACTGAGCAGGACCCTTTTGGATCCCCAATAATTTTAGTTTTTTTTTAAAGGCCTACTGAAAGCCACTACTACCGACCACGCAGTCTGATAGTTTATATATCAATGATGAAATCTTAACATTGCAACACATGCCAATACGGCCGGGTTAACTTATAAAGTGACATTTTAAATTTGCCGCTAAACTTCCGGTTCGAAACGCCTCTGAGGATGACGTATGCGCGTGACGTAGCCCGAGGAACACGGGTATGGCTTCCACATTGAAGCCAATACGAAATAGCTGTTTTCATCTCATTCTGGATGTATTCTGGACATCTGTGTTGGTGAATCTGTTGCAATTATGTTCATTGCATTATGGAGAAAGAAGCTGAGCAAGCAAAGAAGAAAGTTCTCGGTGCAAAGCGGACGTATTTTGCGAAGGAAGTCAGCAGCAACACAACACAGCCGGTGTTTCATTGTTTACATTCCCGAAAGATGCAGTCAAGATCGAAGAACTTGGATAACAGAGACTCTAACCAGGAGGACTTTTGACTTCGATACACAGACGCCTGTAGAGAACTGGGACAACACAGACTCTCGCGAAATGATCAAGTATGACACATAGAATAGATCTGCTATCCCCGTTCAAATAAAAACAAATCATTTCAGTAGGCCTTTAAGTGTCATTGCTCAAAAAAATTATGAATTAAAATCAATGTTGTTATGAGTTATTGACCTTTTTAAGACTCCAATTATTATATAATCTCAAATATTCCACTTTAAAATTTTATTGGGGGAAAATATTGCATATTTGGTGTTTTTTTTTCCATTAAAAAAAACGGTTTACCTTGACAAAAATGGCATACAACTTAAATCTTCAAAAGCGTTATTATGACAGATAGACCTCATGTTGATCTAGAGCAGGGGTGTCCAAACTTTTTCCACTGAGGGCCGCACACGGAAAAATTAAAGCATGTGGGGGCCATTTGGATATTTTTCATTTTCAAACCATAACAAAATGTATGGATTTTTCATTTCTCATTTTACCTTTAGGGGCCCCGGGGACCATAAAGGGTCTCAGATATTAAAATGTTAAAAATAAGTCTAATTTGTATTATTATTTTTTATTTAATGCTTACAGTAAATCTCTACATCAACTTAAAAAAAAAAAAGGTTTTATGCCTTTTCTGTCAAAAACAACTTTGTTTTTTATAGTAAAACTGGAATATGCAGTATTTAGTAATTAGAGCCATAAAGGATCAATAATGCAGGACACCATTGATTTTAATGATTTAATATTTTTGAGTAATCACAGTGAAAAGATAAATAAAATACCACTAAACATATTTGGGATCCAAAAGGTGCCCCACTCATAAAGTGATACAATTTTATTAGTTTTGTTTTTTTTAACTTTCAACTCTTAAGTTACGAGATCAACTTCAGATATATCTGACCATTTTACGTTTGAACTATTATTTTGTTTGTTTTATGCGCTTTTGTCAAAGAAAACAATGTTTTTATAAGGCAACTACACAATATATGCAATATTTCATTCTTTCTTTAGTTTATTTGGAACATGAACACACTTACAGCATAATACATCACACAATTTCATATCATTTCATTTTACATCATGCCCGAAAAGGAGTAGGAAGAAGCAAAGCTTATTTAATCCAACCCCTTTCCCACTTCAGAGCGTTTACAATGATATAGAATCATTTACTGACCTTTTTATATAATAAAATAACATCTATGAATTAGTATACACAACAGTTTTATAATATGTAATTAATTAATTCAGTCATTATTAACATACTGAGATGAAGAATATCTTATTTTTAATAAGGTTAGAAGTATTTCTTATAATTCTTCTTTGTACTTTGTAAGCACTATTATTTTGAACAACCTCTTAAACTGGATCATGTCAGTACAATTTTTAACTTTTTTACTTAATCCATTCCATAATTTAATTCCACATACTGATATGCTAAAAGTTTTAAGTGTTGTACGTGCATATAAATGTTTTAAATTATTTTTTCCTCTAAGGTTATATTTCTCCTCTTTAGTTGAGAAGAATTGTTGTGCATTCTTTGGTAGCAGGTTATAGTTTGCTTTGTACATCATTTTAGCTGTTTGCAATTTTACCAAATCACCAAACTTTAATATTTTTGTCTTAATAAATAAAGGGTTTGTATGTTCTCTATATCCAACATTATGTATTATTCTAAGTGATCTTTTTTGTAACACATTTTAGTTATTTCCCCATATTTCTGCACAATAACTCAGATATGGTAACACTAGCGAGCAGTAGAGAATAGGAAGGGATTTTTGGTCTAGAACATGTTTTGCTTTTATTCATTATTGACGTGTTTCTTGCCACCTTATGTTGTATATTTTGTATATGAGATTTCCAGTTCATTTGATCATCTATTAAAACTCCCAAAAATCTGGTTTCTTTTACCCTTTCGATGTCTGCTCCGTCTATTTGTATTCGTGTACGATGCTCTTTCCTACTGTTACCAAATAGCATTATTTGAGTTTTACTGAGATTCAAAGATAGTCTGTTTTTGTCAAACCATCTTTTTAATTTGTTCATTTCCTCTGTTATTATTTGTATTATCTTCTGTGTGTTCTCTCCTGAACAAAAAGCAGTTGTGTCGTCTGCAAATAAAACTAACTTTAAGTCCTTTGAAACTTTACAAATGTGGTTTATATAAAGATTAAACAATCTTGGTCCCAGTATTGATCCCTGCGGTACACCACAGGATATATCCAGCCGTGTTGACATATTTTCACCCGTCTTCACATAGATCAGTGGTCCCCAACCACCGGGCCGCGGCCCGGTACCGGTCTGCGGACCGATTGGTACCGGGCCGCACAAGAAATTATTTTTTTTTTATTTTTTATTTTTTAATGAAATCAACATAAAAAACACAATATATACATTATATATCAATATAAATCAATACAGTCTGCAGGGATACAGTCCGTAAGCACACATGATTGTATTTAATTATGTAAAAAAAAAAATATATATATATATATATATATATATATATTTTTTTTGTCCGTGGGACAAATTTTCAAGCGTTGACCGGTCCGCAGCTACAAAAAGGTTGGGGACCACTGGGTTAGATAGCTTCTTACCCAGTTTAAGACCAAACCTCTGATGCCATATCCTTCTAATTTTTGTATTAAAATATCATGATTAAATGTGTCGGATGCTTTTGTTAAGTCCATGAATACTGCGGCCTGCTTTAGTAATGTTTACTGAATATTTTTGTTTGAATGATTATCCTAAATTCAAATAATTTCCACACAGGGGAATTTACTGTTAGTTGAAAATTGCTTGAGTATTTAAAGCAAGATAAGAAAGAGATACAATTTGGAGATTCTTCATCTTTGCATTACAGTTTAATTTTTTTCCAAGAAAACCTTGAATATATGATTGAATGTGATTTTGGTTTTAATTAGGGATGCGTTAAAATGTAATATCGGAAATTATCGGTATCGTTTTTTTTTTATCTGTATCGTTTTTTTATTTTTTTTATTTTTTATTAAATCAACATAAAAAACACAAGATACACTTACAATTAGTGCACCAACCCAAAAAACCTCCCTCCCCCCATTTATTTCTGTTATTAATATTCTGGTTCCTACATTATATATCAATATATATCAATACAGTCTGCAAGGGATACAGTCCGTAAGCACACATGATTGCGCGTGCTGCTGGTCCACTAATAGTACTAACCTTTAACAGTTAATTTTACTCATTTTCATTAATTACTAGTTTCTATGTAACTGTTTTTATATTGTTTTACTTTCTTTTTTATTCAAGAAAATGTTTTTAATTTAGTTACCTTATGTTATTATTATTTTTAAAAAGTACCTTATCTTCACCATACATGGTTGTCCAAATTAGGCATAATAATGTGTTAATTCCACGACTGCATATATCGGTTGATATCAGTATTGGTTGATATCGGTATCGGTAATTAAAGAGTTGGACAATATCGGAATATCGGATATCGGCAAAAAGCCATTATCGGACATCCCTAGTTTTAATCTGTAACATGATTTCTTACATTTCGAAAACATTAGCCTATTTCATATTTCATTAATTGCTAATTATATCACAAACTTTAAAAAATAACTGCAGCTTCTTGCAATTCGGATTTGACTGTTAATTGGGAAGCCCTAATATTTAATTATTATTATATATAATATATAGTTATTATTATATATAATATTTAATTTATTTTTCATATTTATGTTATTTATTTAAATTTTACTTTTATTATATATTGACCATAATAAATGTGGTATAAATGGTCTGTATTTGTCTTGTGATTTGTCTTAAATAATAACAATAGTAATGATATTTTTGACTGACAAAAAATTGCCAATAAGAAATTATTGGTATCGGTATCGATGAAAATGCAAGAAAAAGTATCGGTATCGTATTGAATCCTAAAAGTGTGGTATCGCCCATCTCTAGCATGCACACACAAATGAATGCAACACATACTTCTTCAACAGCGATACAGGTCACACTGAGGGTAACCGAATAAAAAACTTTAACACTGTTAGAAATATACGCCACACTGTGAATCCACACCAAACAAGAATGACAAACACATTTCGGGAGAACATCCGCACCGTAACACAACATCAACACAACAGAACAAATACCCAGAACTAGGGATGTCCGATAATGGCTTTTTGCCGATATCCGATATTCCGATATTGTCCAACTCTTTAATTACCGATACCGATATCAACCGATACCGATATCAACCGATATATGCAGTCGTGGAATTAACACATTATTATGCCTAATTTGGACAACCAGGTGTGGTGAAGATAAGGTACTTTTTAAAAGAATTAGTAAAATAAGATAAATAAATTAAAAACATTTTCTTGAATAAAAAAGAAAGTAAAACAATATAAAAACAGTTACATAGAAACTAGTAATGAATGAAAATTAGTCAAATTAACTGTTAAAGGTTAGTACTATTAGTGGAGCAGCAGCACGCACAATCATGTGTGCTTACGGACTGTATCCCTTGCAGACTGTATTGATATATATTGATATATAATGTAGGAACCAGAATATTAATAACAGAAAGAAACAACCCTTTTGTGTGAATGAGTGTAAATGGGGGAGGGAGGTTTTTTGGGTTGATGCACTAATTGTAAGTGTATCTTGTGTTTTTTATGATGATTTAATAAAAAAAAATAAAAATAAATTAAAAAAAAACGATACCGATAATAACAAAACCGATACCGATAATTTCCGATATTATCGGACATCTCTACCCAGAACCCTTTGCAGCACTAACTCTTCCGAGACGCTACGAGGTGTGTGTGGGTGGGGGGGAGGTTTGGTGGTAGCGGGGGTGTATTTTCATTATTGTTATTTTATTTTCCAATTTATTATCAGCCTGTGGAAAAAGTTGATTTTCATATTTACCTCAGAAGGCTGCACATAGAAAAGAGGCACTCAATTTTTATTTACATTTTATTTGATATGCCGATGATATTTTTTAATTTTAATTTTTATTATTTGAAACTCGCTTTTGCATGTCACTATAAAGTTATATAAGCCTTGCTTGTTCAATATTCCATGCAAAACTTGTTTGGGTCTATTAAAAGGTTAATTTGTTCAACCTTGGCCCGCGGCTTTGTTTAGTTTTAAATTTTGGCCCACTCTGTATTTGAGTTTGACACCCCTGATTTATTGCATTGCTCATTTCCTCTGTTATTTGGATTAATGCTATTGATGTTGAGATATTTGCTCGAAATCCATATTGGTTCTCCACGAGCGTCCCACTTTTGTTGATAAAGAAATCTAATCAACTATTGAATAATTTTTCCATGATTTTGGAGAATTGTGGAAGTAATGAAACTGGTGTGTAGTTAGCAAACTGGTGTACGTCTCCATTCTTATAAATTGGTACGACTTTTGCAATTTTCATTTTGTAAGGGAATTTGCCGGTTAGAAATGATACGTTGCTGATATATGTCAGAGGTTCTGAAATGTCTTCTATAACCTTTTTTATCGTTACCATATCTATTCCATGACAGTCGCTTGAGGTCTTAGATTTACAATTTTTTACAATTTTGATTATTTCTTCTTTTGTTACGCTTTTAAGAAACATGGAATTGGGATTTCTGTCTATGAGCTCACTCAAGTCCTCAGCTGACCCATCGTCTGCATTTGGAATTCTTTGGTCCAGATTTTTTCCGATATTAACAAAATAATCATTGAAACTAGGGATGTCCGATAATGGCTTTTTGCCGATATCCGATATTCCGATATTGTCCAACTCTTTAATTACCGATACCAATATCAACCGATATATGCAGTCGTGGAATTAACACATTATTATGCCTAATTTGGACAACCATGTATGGTGACGATAAGGTACTTTTTTAAAAAATTAGTAAAATAAGATAAATAAATTCAAAACATTTTCTTGAATAAAAAAGAAAGTACAACAATATAAAAACAGTTACATAGAAACTAGTAATGAATGAAAATGAGTCAAATTAACTGTTAAAGGTTAGTACTATTAGTGGAGCAGCAGCACGCACAATCATGTGTGCTTACGGACTGTATCCCTTGCAGACTGTATTGATATATATTGATATATACTGTAGGAACCAGAATATTAATAACAGAAAGAAACAACCCTTTTGTGTGAATGAGTGTAAATGGGGGAGGGATGTTTTTTGGGTTGGTGCACTAATTGTAAGTGTATCTTGTGTTTTTTATGTTGATTTAATTTAAAAAAAAAAAAAAAAAAAAAAAAAAAAACGATACCGATGATAAAAAAAACCGATACCAATCATTTCCGATATTACATTTTAACGCATATATCTCTAATTGAAACGTTCAACTATTTGGTTCATATTGTCATTTTTTGTATTTCCATCTAGAAAGTACTGGGGGTAATCTTTCTTAGCACCATTTTTAATGATGCTATTTAGGATGTTGCTCTCATGTTGTTTCTGTTCTTCTTTAATAATTGACTGTAGTATTCCTTCTTACATGTTCCTAGTATACCAATTAGCTTGTTTTTATATTTCTTATACTCATTTTATGCCTCTATAGATGTCTGTGTTATAAATATTCGATACAATGTGTTTTTTTTGTGACAAGCATTTTTCAGTCCTTTTGTCATCCACGGTTGGTTGTTTTTCCTTTGCTTCTTACTACGTTCTTTCCATGGGCAATGTTATTTATATTTACCACATAAAACATTTTAAAGTGAAATATTTGAACTAATTGGAGCTTTGAAAATAATTCATTATAACATGGATTTTTTTTGTCTTTATTTTCTTTTTGAGCAATGGCAAAAAATAAAGAAAGACAAAAGAAAAAAAGAAACATCCTGCATGGCAGCTTTTGTGTCAACATTGCAACTTTTTATATTTATATTTTATATATATATATATATATATATATATATATATATATATATATATATATATATATATATATATATATATATATATATATATATATATATATATATATATATATATATATATATCTAGTGTACAAAATGAGCTATTTTTTTTGGCGCATTTAAAAGTCCATAGACCCGCATCGGACGTGGTACTGTCAAAACTAAAATAACTGTAAAAAAAACAAAACATGTTTAATGTGAAAAAATATATTTGGACTCACCATTTGTAAAGCCACGGTCGTTGGTTGATTGGAGTGGAAGTGGCAGGCAAACCATTTCACCGCCAGGACAGCTTAACTCCTTTCCCGGGGTCGGCCGACCTCGTCTCGCAAGATCTCGTCTCTCGTTAAATATCCTTCTTGAAAATGCCCTCGCAAACATACACTTTATTGCCAAAAGTATTTGGCCGCCTGCCTTGACCCACATATGAACTTGAAGTGCCATCCCATTCCTGACCCATAGGGTGCAATATGACCTTTTGCAGCTATTACAGCTTCAACTCTTCTGGGAAGGCTGTCCACAAGGTTGCAGAGTGTGTTTATAGCAATTGTCCACTATTCTTCCAAAAGTGCATTGGTGAGGTCACACACTGATGTTGGTCGAGAAGGCCTGGCTCTCAGTCTCCGTTCTAATTCATCCCAAAGGTGTTCTATCAGGTTCAGGTCAGGACTCTGTGCAGGCCAGTCAAGTTCATCCACACCAGACTCTGTCATCCATGTCTTTATGGACCTTGCTTTGTGCACTGGTGCACAGTCATGTTGGAAGAGGAAGGGGCCCACAAGGTTGGGAGCATGGAATTGCCCAAAATGTTTTACCTGGTATACACACTTGTATGCACTGTCAGTACCTTGTTGTTTACCTGGTACACACACTTGTATGCACTGTGGGTACCCTGTTGTTTACCTGCTATACACACTTGTATGCACTGTCGGTACCCTGTTGTTTACCTGCTATACACACTTGTATGCACTCTGGGTACCCTGTTGTTTACCTGCTATACACACTTGTATGCACTGTCGGTACCCTATTGTTTACCTGCTATACACACTTGTATGCACTGTGGGTACCCTGTTGTTTACCTGCTATACACACTTGTATGCACTGTGGGTACCCTGTTGTTTACCTGCTATACACACTTGTATGCACTGTGGGTACCCTGTTGTTTATCTGGTGTACACACTTGTATGCACTGTCGGTACCCTGTTGTTTACCTGCTATACACACTTGTATGCACTGTGGGTACCCTGTTGTTTACCTGCTATACACACTTGTATGCACTGTGGGTACCCTGTTGTTTACCTGCTATACACACTTGTATGCACTGTGGGTACCCTGTTGTTTACCTGCTATACACACTTGTATGCACTGTCGGTATTCTGTTGTTTACCTGCTATACACACTTGTATGCACTGTGGGTACCCTGTTGTTTACCTGGTATACACACTTGTATGCACTGTCAGTACCTTGTTGTTTACCTGGTACACACACTTGTATGCACTGTGGGTACCCTGTTGTTTACCTGCTATACACACTTGTATGCACTGTCGGTACCCTGTTGTTTACCTGCTATACACACTTGTATGCACTCTGGGTACCCTGTTGTTTACCTGCTATACACACTTGTATGCACTGTCGGTACCCTATTGTTTACCTGCTATACACACTTGTATGCACTGTGGGTACCCTGTTGTTTACCTGCTATACACACTTGTATGCACTCTGGGTACCCTGTTGTTTATCTGGTGTACACACTTGTATGCACTGTCGGTACCCTGTTGTTTACCTGCTATACACACTTGTATGCACTGTGGGTACCCTGTTGTTTACCTGCTATACACACTTGTATGCACCGTGGGTACCCTGTTGTTTACCTGCTATACACACTTGTATGCACTGTGGGTACCCTGTTGTTTACCTGCTACACACACTTGTATGCACTGTGGTTACCCTGTTGTTTACCTGCTATACACACTTGTATGCACCGTGGGTACCCTGTTGTTTACCTGCTATACACACTTGTATGCACTGTGGGTACCCTAGAAGCCTGTTGCAGGACTCAGCTGCCAGTGTTTGACTTCCAAGGCGCACAAAGCTGCCAGTCTTCTCCCACTCTACACTCTGTCCTCGCTATGTTGGTGTACTTTTTTTTGTATCTCCGTGCGTATCTTTTTTTTGTGTGTGTGCGTCGTCGCCTTCGCTGCACTTTTATTGTCAGGCGACGCTCACTGCGCCCGGTGCCGCTTTCCCAAGCCTTTAATATTCCACAACAATCCCATATTTCATTGCTAAAACAAGAATGCGCATGACAGCTGCACACATTCTCAGCCCAGTGGGGCGAAAAAAAGGGACAAAAATCGATGGACTCTCAATAGCGTCGGTGAATCTTAATCCATATATTTTGTAGTTGATACGTGAACAATATGCATTTAGAGAGCCTCAGCCTGCAGCCGAGGAAATGCATCCATCATACTGAAGCAAATTGACAAGGATGCTGATTTCCTCATTTCTTTGCACAAACAGCCCGCCGTGAGCTGACTGGAAGCCATGCTTGCCGTCTCCATGATATTTGCAAGTACACAAGTACCTCGACTTACGACTTTAATCAGTTCTATGGCGCAGCTTGTAAACACTCTGAAGTGGGAAAGGGGTAGGATTAAATAAGCTTTGCTTCTTCCTACTGCTTTTCGGACATGATGTAAAGTGAAATGATATGAAATTGTGCGATGTATTATACTGTAAGTGTGTTCATGTTCAAAATAAACCTAAGAAAGAAAAAAAATAAAAAAGAAAAACAATTAATTAAAATCAATTTATTGGTAGATGGCCCCCAAACATCAGAATTTTAAGGTGAGGTGTATGGAGTGAAATGACTGCCAAGACTCCACAAACTCAAAGAAATGGTTTCACAAACTCAAAAATGTTTCACAAACTCAAAAAAATGTTGCACATACTGAAAAAAAAAAGTTTCACACGCTAAAAAAAATTGTTCACAAACTCAAACAAACGTTTTAGTAACTAAAATAAATTGCTTCAGAAAAAAACCCAACTGTTTCACAACTCAAAAATGTTTCACAAAATAAAAACAAATGTATCACAAACTAAAAAAAAATATTCCACAAACTAAACTTATTTTCGCAAACTAAGAAAAATGATTTCACAAACTCAAAATTGTTTCACAAACTCCAAAAAAAATGTTTCACAGACTAAAACAAAATGTTTCACGTACTAAAAAAAAATGTTTTCACAAATCAAACAAATAAAAACATTTTTTTCAGAAACTAAAAAAAAAATTCCCAACTCAAAAATGTTTCACAAAATAAAAAAATGTATCACAAACTAAAAAAAAATGTTCCACAAACTCAAAAAAAAGTTTCACAAACAAAAAAGGTATCACAAATTAAAAACAAATGTTTCACAAACTCAAAATTGTAGAACAAACTCAAAAAAAATGTGACACAAAAAAAAATAAAAAAATTCACCAACTCAAAAAAATGTCTGACACACTAGAACAAATGTTTCACATACTAAAAATATGGTTTCACAAACTCAAACAAATGTTTCAATAACTCAAAAACAATGTTTCAATAACTAAACATTTTTTTTCACAAACTAAAGAAAATTGTTTCACAAACTTAAAAGTTTTACTAACAAAAAATGTATCACAAACTAAAAATGTATCACAAACTAAAAAAATGTTTCACAAACTTTTTATTTTCCAAACTAACATTTTTTTTTCACAAACTGAAAGCATGGTTCCACAAACTCAAAAAATGTTTAACACACTAAAATAAAATGGATTCACAAACTCAAAAAAATGTTTCACATAGCTGAAAAAAAAGTTTCACATACTAAAAAATGGTTTAACAAACTCAAAAAAATGTTTCAATAACTAAAATAAATTGTTTCAGAAAGTTAAAAAACATTTCACAACTCAAAAATGTTTCACAAAATGAAAAAATGGTTTCCCAAACTCAAAAAAAAAAGTTTTACAATGTCAAAAAAAAAATTTCACAACTCAAAAATGTTTCACAAAATGAAAAAATGGTTTCACAAACTCAAAAAAAAAAGTTTTACAATGTCAAAAAAAAAGTTTCACAAACAAAAAAAATGATTTCGCCAACTCAAAATTGTTTCACAAACTCAAAAAATATTTCACACTAAAATAAAATTGATTCACAAACTAAAAAAAATGTTTCACAAACTAAAAATACAAATGTTTTACTCAAGTTTCCGAATTTCCAGGATATGTGGAATGTGTTGAAGCTGGAATGGTTTGAATGGGTTGAAAAATGTGGAAATGGTGGAAGTTTGAAAAACGGCCAATTCATTTTCAATGGGAAAAATGTCCCGAAAAACCTGGAAATCTGGTAAATCTGGGAATTTTAGGAATTTGTCAAGGGATTCCCGAATAGCCTGAACAGTTTGACGTTGGAACGGTTTGAATCGGGTGAAACATGTGCAAGGCAACTGCGCCCAAGACCCAACCTCCGGGCTGATGATTTTAGCTTGTCCTGAAGAATTTGGAGCTAATCCTCCTTTTTTATTGTCCCATTTAAAGCAGCAGTTCCATTGGCAGCAAAACAGGCCCAGAGCATAAAACTACCACCACCATGCTTAATGGTAGGTGTGGTGTTCCTGGGATTAAAGGCCTCACCTTTTCTCCTCCAAACATATTGCTGGGTATTGAGGCCAAACAGCTCCATTTTTGTTTCATTTTGACCACAGAACTTTCCTCCAGAAGGTCTTATCTTTGTCCATGTGATGTCAGATGACACGGGTTTGGAATACACAACACTGTGATAGTACACCAATCTGTACTGAGTAAAAAAGTAAAGTCACTCACTCAATGGACATTTATTCGTCTGGTCCAGCAGACCTTGGATTTTTTTCCCCCGTTTTTTGGGGGGTAAGCACTTCATTTATGTCGAAATAGCTCGGCTTCAAATTCCACATTTACAGCGCCAAAGTCACTTTGACTTCACCCTCTCATCTCACTCTTCCTTCGTGCTGGCTTCCAAAAGCAGCAGTTCATCCTCAGTATGTTCAGCTTCAAAAAGATAAGGTTGTCAAAACATATTTATCCAAAAGTAGTTGTATTTTTGTTGTGTTGTTATCGATTCTGCCATGATTACAAGTAGGAACACACATTTGTTGCGCTGAAAAAATTAGTCAAAATGATCAAAATACGGTATATATTGTACATATTACATATTGTTATGAAGGTGTATGTTACTACAATATATATATATATATATATATATATATATATATATATATATATATATATATATATATATATATATATATATATATATATATATATATATATATAAATATATATATAAATATATATAAATATATATAAATATATATAAATATATATATATATATATATAAATATATATATAAATATATATATAAATATATATAAATATATATAAATATATATAAATATATATATATATATATATAAATATATATATATATATATATATATATATATATATATATATATATATATATATATATATAAATATATATATATATATATATATATATATAAATATATATATATATATATATATATATATATATATATATATATATATATATATATATATATATTTATATATATATATATATATATTTATATATATAAATATATACATATATATGTATATATATATATATATATATATATATATATATATATATATATATATATATATATATATATATATATATATATATAAATACAGTACTATTAACGGTTTGAAAAATTAATTAATTGTATAATTTTTCTTTTAATAAAAAATGAAAAGGGGTCCCACAGACCCGAACGCCACACAAGGTGGTGCTGCATGTATACTTTTGACCCACATTTTCAGTAGACCCATAATAAATTCATAAAAGAACCAAACTTCATGAATGCTTTGTAGTATGTGCTCCAATCACTCTATCACACAAAAATAAGAGTCGTAGAAATGATTATAAACTCAAGACAGCCATGACATGATGTTCTTTACAAGTTTATGTAAACTAGCTCCAGCTCCATTTCACTCGGAGCGGTAATGTCCACGTTATTATTATTATTATTATTATTATTATTATTATTATTACACGGCGAAGAACGACGAGGGCGGCGAATCCGGATTACGAGGCGGCCCGCCATCAATCGTGAACGCGCTACCATAACAACAACATGTCATGTTTGCATGTCGGGTGAGCGCCATCTGAGAGGCTGCAGTAAATAGCGCCTTTATGGAGATAATAACCTTCGTTTTTTTTGTTTTTTTTATGGAGAGCGCCACCGAGACGCTCGTTCATCTCAGCGGTCATTCTGCGGGCCGTGTCGTGGCGCTCCACGCGCTCATTTCGGCGGCGGAATGAGCCAATCTGGATTTGGACCGGGATGCTGCTGTCGCCGTGCCGACCTTCTCGGTGACGTTTATTGTCGCGCAAGGGGAAGTGAGCGAACACAATCATTATGACAGACAAGAAGACAAAAAGGTTGGGTTTTTTTTGCATTCCAACTAGGGTTGTAAGGTATACCGGTGCTAGTATAGTACCGTGATACTAATGAATCATATTCGGTACTATACCACCTCTGAAAAGTACCGGTCCCCCAATAATAATAATAATAATAATAATAGATGTTATTTGTAAAAAGCACTTTACATTGAGTAAACAACCTCAAAGTGCTACAGTGTATTAAGAAAAATAAAAAGATAATACAAAATAAATAAAAATAAAAACTAAAAGCTAAAACTAGTATGCATATATCTTTAAAAAAAAGGCTTTTTCAAAAAGAAGGTTTTTTTTAAGCCTTTTTTAAAAGCATCCACAGTCTGTGGTGCCATCAGGTGGTCAGGGAGAGCGTTCCACAGACTGGGAGCGGCGGAGCAGAAAGCCTGGTCTCCCATTGTTCCACCAGCCCACCCCCGCCCCCCCCCCCCCGTCGTCGTCGTCGCCACGTCATGACATTGCTGGTTTTTACGAGCAGAGGAGCATGTTCAGCAGCGCACACGCACTGAGTACTTACAAGCGGACACAGCGTGTAGACAGAAAAGTAAAAAGTAAAGATAAAAGTGAAGTTATAACACTGGAACGCCCTCAGGAAGAGGTGCTTTAAGACACAGAAGTTTTAGCTACTTCTAAATCACTAATCCTCGCCTCCATGGCGACAAATAAAGTAAGTTTCTTGCAAGTACTGTTATCACTGGAGGACAAGGAATCGCTAAACATGTTTCACTACACACGTCGTAGCTCAACGGCGTCACAATGTAAACAAACGCCATGGGTGGATCTACACCTAACATCCTCTGTAATGATACCAAGTACAGGAGCGTATCTAGTCGATACTACTATGATTACGTGTGTATATTGTACATGTTACATATTGTTATGAAGGTGTCTGTTACTACATTATATACAGTATATATACTTGCAGTGTACATATTGTTATGAAGGTGTCTGTTAATACATTATATATATACTTGCAGTGTGTATATTGTACATATTACATATTGTTATGAAGGTGTCTGTTACTACATTATATATATAGTTGCAGTGTGTATATTGTACGTATTACATATTGTTATGAAGGTGTCTGTTACTACATTATATATATATATATATATATATATATATATATATATATATATATATATATATATATATATATATATATATATATATATATATATATATATATATATATATATATATATACTTGCAGAGTGTATATTGTACTTATTACATATTGTCATGAAGGCGTCTGTTACTGCATTATATATATATATATATATATATATATATATATATATATATATATATATATATATATATATATATATATATATATATATATACTTGCAGTGTGTATATTGTACATATTACATATTGTTATGAAGGTGTATGTTACTACATTATATATATATATATATATATATATATATATATATATATATATATATATATATATATATATATATATATATATATATATATATATATATATATATATATATATATATATACTTGCAGTGTGTATATTGTACATATTACATATTGTTATGAAGGTGTCTGTTACTACATTATATATATATATATATATACTTGCAGTGTGTATATTGTACATATTGTTATAAAGGTGTCTGTTACTACATTATATATATACTTGCAGTGTGTATATTGTACATATTACATATTGTTATGAAGGTGTCTGTTACTGCATTATATATATATACTTGCAGTGTGTATATTGTACATATTACATATTGTTATGAAGGTGTCTGTTACTACATTATATATATACTTGCAGTGTGTATATTGCACATATTACATATTGTTATGAAGGTGTCTGTTACTGCATTATATATATATATATATATATATATATATATATATATATATATATATATATATATATATATATATATATATACTTGCAGTGTGTATATTGTACATATTACATATTGTTATGAAGGTGTCTGTTACTGCATTATATATATATATACTTGCAGTGTGTATATTGTACATATTACATATTGTTATGAAGGTGTCTGTTACTACATTATATATATACTTGCAGTGTGTATATTGTACATATTACATATTGTTATGAAGGTTACATTATATATATACTTGCAGTGTGTATATTGTACATATTGTAATGAAGTTGTCTGTTACTACAAAAAAAGTAAAAGATAAAAAAATGTTTTTGTGTTAACAGTTTGAAATGAATCCTAGTCATTTTGAAAGTGATGCTTTCTGCTTGGTGTGAGTTAATTCCGTCCAAAGGTAAACACTTTGCGGAAATGCGCAATCATCTCACCCGTGTTGAATTGTGTCTTCCCAGGTAGGCTGGTGGGAGAACGGCGTCCTGAGGCTGCGATACCCCGCCTGGTCCCGCTACGGCTCCTTCCTCAAACCGCCGGACGACGCCCAGCATCTGCGTGTGGTCACGCTGGAGGAGAGACCGTTTGTCATCGTGGAGCTGGCCGACCCAGCATCTGGGACCTGCATCCGGGACTCTGTGCCCTGCAGGCGGCCACTCAATGCCAGGTTTGATGTCCTTCAAGCTCTAATATTTACTTCTTACACTCCACTAATCCATGCCTATTAGGTTAAAATGTATGAAAATAGCTACTACTACTACTACTACTACTACTACTACTACTACTTTTACTACTATTACTTATACTATTTCTACTACAATGCCAGGTTTGATGTCCTTCAAGCTCAAATATTTACTTCTTACACTCCGCTAACTAACAAAATACATGACTATTACGTTAAAAACTATGAAAATAGCTACTACTACTACTAGTACTACTACTACCACTTCTACTACTATTACTTCTACTATTTCAACTTCTACCACTACTACTACTACTTCTACTACTATTACTTCTACTATTTCTACTACTACCACTACTACTACTACTACTTATACTACTACTACTACTACTACTACTAATAATAATAATAATAATAATAATAATAATAATACTATTACTACTACTACTACTGATACTACTAACACTACTACTAATAATATCACTACTACTACTGATACTACTAACACTACTATTACTAACATTACTACTTGTACTACTATAATTACTACAACTACTACTATTACTACTAATAATAATAATACTACTAATACTACTACTTCTACTACTACAACTACTACTACTTCCACTACTACTACTACTAATAACAATAATAATAATATTACTACTACTACTATTACTACTACTACTTCTACTACGTCTACTACTACTTATACTACTATTACTTCTACTATTTCTTCTACTACTACTACTACTACTACTACTAATAATAATAATAATAATAATAATAATATTACTACTACTATTACTACTACTACTGATACTACTAGCACTACTACTATTAATATTACTACTACTACTACTATAACTACTACAACTACTACTACTACTAATAATAATAATACTAATACTACTACTTCTACTACTACAACTACTACTACTTACATTATTACTACTACTACTACTATAACTACTACAACTACTACTACTAATAATAATAATAATAATAATACTAATACTACTACTTCTACTACTACAACTACTACTACTTCCACTACTACTACTATTACTACTAATAACAATAATAATATTACTACTACTACTATTACTACTACTTCTACTACGTGTACTACTACTTCAACTACTATTACTTCTAATATTTCTACTACTACTACTACTTCTACTACTACCACTACTATTACTTCTACTACTAGTTCTACTACTACTACTACTAATATTAATAATAATACTACTACTATTACTACTACTAGTGATACTACTAACACTACTACTAGTAATATTACTACTACTACTACTATAAATACTACAACTACTACTATTATTACTACTAATAATAATAATACTAATACTTCTACTACTTCTACTACTATTACTTCTACTATTTCTACTACTACTACTACTACTACTACTTCTACTACTACTACTTCTACTATTTCTACTACTACTACTACTACTATTACTTCTACTACTAGTTCTAGTACTAAAACTACTACTACTACTACTACTACTACTACTACTACTACTACTACGAGGGAATAATGAACAACACTCTGTTTGTGGACAAGGACACCACAGCTACATAAGCACTTTCAATTCATTTATTAAAAAACAAACAAAAACAATAAAAACGTCATACTTATGGATCGGTCTGAAGACGCTGAAAGAGTTGAAGCATTGAAAGTTGAAAAAAAAACTATAACCTAAACCTAAACTAAGACCTAAAATATTCCTCTTTGCAACTAATTGTTGGAAAATATTGCATATTTTGTGATTTTTTTGTTTTTACAAAAACAACATAAAACATATAAAAAAATACACATATGTAAAAATGTTAAATCTATGTATAGGTGAAAAGATATTTAAAAAATTTAAGCCTTGACCAATTAAAACATTTAAACAATATATGACTTAATCTTTAAGTGTGATTTTTTTTCGGCCAAGAAAGGATTGTGAGATTGTAAAAAAAACTGTTGCAAAAATAATAATGCATCAACATCAGTGTTGTTATAAATGATTAATATATTAAAGACTGTAATTACTTCATATAAAATATTCCACTTTGCAAATCATTTTTGGAAAATGTTGCTTATTTTGTGTTTTTCCAGTATTTATATTATTTTTTTTAACAAAAACAGCATAAAAGCATATAAATATACACATATATTAATACTTTATATTTATGTATAGGTCTAAACATGTTGAAACATTTTAAGCCTTAAACATTTAAAAATAAAAATAATATATGACTTACTTTTAACACATTTTTGAGTTTTTGGGAAAAAAAAAATGTTCCAAAAATAATAATGCATCAAAATCAGTGTTGTTATAAATTATTGATCTATTAAATACTTTAATTGCTTCATCTAAAATATTCCACTTTGCAACTCATTTTTGGAAAATGTTACATAAATTGTTTTTCCCCATCATTCTTTTGAACAAAAACAGCATAAAACATTTTTTTTTAAAAGTACACATATATACAAATGCATCTATATATATATACATATTTATATATATATATATATATGACTGTAATTACCTCATCTAAACTATTCCACTTTGCAACTCGTTTTTTTGGAAATTAAGTATATTCTGTGAGTTTCCCATCAAAAAAAATAAAATAAAAAATGCAGATTTTTTAAAAAGTTTTTTATTTATTTTTTTTTTCAAAAATAGCATAAAACATTAAAAACCCTAACATGACAAATACATACAAACTGTATAATTATGGATAGGTTTGAAGCTGTTGAAAAATTGGAAGTGTTGACTGTTTTAAAAAAAGCATTATTAGATTTACTTCTAACACCTTTTTGAGCATGACCGTTGTTCGCCAGGCTCAACGTAGCTTTGAGGTAAGTCGACTCAAGGGTAAATTAACGTCATCCAGTGAGAAGATTTAACACAGCTGCCGTCACTGACCGCAAACGAGTTAAAACCTTGCGAAGCACACACACGCACGCTCCGCTCTCATGAAACGTCTCTCAACTGCATATGTCAGATATTTGAAGTTGTTTTCCCCCAAATAACTCATTAAATACTTTGCGTAGTCATGAATTACATTTGGCAAAGAGTAATTCTGTTAGTAATTGACATACTTTTTGGGGAAAGTAACAAGTAACTGTAATGAATTACCTTTTGAAAAGTCATTTTCCAAGCTGTCAGCCTCCTTGCAACCTTCTCCCCTCTCCTTCCAGCACCAACCACGAGGGCGTGGCCCCCATGAAGCAGTGCTGCAAGGGCTTTTGCATCGACATCCTCAAGAGGTTGGCCAAGATTGTGGGCTTCACCTACGACCTCTACCTGGTGACCAACGGGAAGCACGGGAAGAAAATCGACGGCGTTTGGAACGGCATGATCGGAGAGGCAAGTCTTCAGTCTTCTTCTGCTTCCGGGCTGCGCTCGTTTGGTGCGAGATTCTCCGTCGAAGATGGACGGGCAAGCACGGTGGCAAACACAAAACACTTAAAACTGTGTTTCTTAACCTTAGGGCCATTTATGGACCCCTGAGCGCCCCCTAGAGGGCCACCCAAAAATATCTGTGGGCATTATGGGCCTTAGCGGCGCTCAGTTGTAATACACCTTTCCACCACTTGTGGCAGTAATGATGATATCAAACAAACAGAAGAAGCCGGGAGCTAAAGTCATCTATGAGTTTCTTCGGCGCAAAAAAATATGACTAAAGTGGTGAAGCTACTATTAACAATTTAGTTAAGTGAAATATTCATTATCAATTTAGCGCAACGTAATTGTATGTCAGTTTATTTTGTGTCACTTATTTACGAGTCCCTTCTTATCTAGGATATGGTTGGTTAGGGTTAGCCCTAACTCTTACCCTAACCCACATATATATATATATATATATATATATATATATATATATATATATATATATATATATATATATATATATATATATATATATATATATATATATATATATATATATATATATATAGTATTTCAGAACATTGTAAATGTGCTAGTTTTGTAATCCTGTGGGGAATAAATGAATACAAAATAAATAAATAAATAAATAAAAATATATACATATATATATATATATATATATATATATATATATATATATATATATTATTTTATTTGTATTTTTTTTCACCATAAACAAGCTTTAGGTGCAAACTTGCAAATTGGAAAATTTAAACTTGAACTGAAAACGCGTTATATATATATATATATATATATATATATATATATATATATATATATATATATATATATATATATATATATATATATATATATATATATATATATATATATATATATATATATATATATATATATATATATATATATATATATATATATATATATATATATATATATATATATATATATATATATATATATATATATATATATATATATATATATATATATGTGTGTGTGTGTGTGTGTATTGTATTTAAGAACATTGTAAATGTGCTAGTTTTGTAATCCTGTGAAGAAAAAAAAAAAATATATATATATATATATATATATATATATATATATATATATATATATATAATTTTTTTTTTTTTTTTTTTTTTTAATTTATTTATTTTTTCCACCATAAACAAGCTTCAGGTGCAAACTTGCAAATTGGAAAATATAAACTTGAACTGAAAACTCGACCGTCTCAAATCTCAAAGGTGCAGTTTTGAAATAGGAAAGGAATCGCGCGAGAACGTGTACTGTGAAATGGTAATGAAGGTATTTAAAGGTAATGCCTGTCTATTGAATAAAGAGCTTTTATAGTCGAATCTGATTCGTTAGATTTTAGACGCAGTCGACCATCAATCAGTCTGTTCTATGGCTTTTTAAAGAAAAATGAATAAATGATGATTTGTAATAATGTACAGTATAATGGCTGGTCACTAGCCGCTAAGGTAAATTCTTCCAAAGAAACTTACAAAATAAATTCAGTCTTTCATTAAAGTTAACAAAACCACATCGAAAAAAAAACCTAAACTAAACTTCTCCGATAAACAAGCGAACACAGCAGAGTTTGGACAACTTAGTGAGGTTCTCGGCGGGGAGACATTAAACTTGACTAAATAGAGGAAGTAAAAAGTGGTAAAAATGGAATGTGAACCTGCAAAATCATAATCACCTTTGCCAGAGGAGGAAACGACAATAACACCTTTTTATAAAGCTTGAGCTTCATAAAAAGCTTGCAAAGCTTTCAATAAATTTCAAATGTGCTGATATTGTTTGAAATGGAAACAGGAAAGGAATTGCAAGTGAAAACGTACTGCTAATTGCATTGCGGTGTTGTTTCTTCCACTGCTAAATGATAACTAAATGTTCAAGAAAATACACCAAAAGAGGTAAGGAAGGTGGGTTGTTGGCTGGATCCCAGAATGCAGATACAAAAGTAAATGTAGTCACTACATTTAATTTGCATTTTGTGATGTTGACCCTAGGGCCCGACTTTTCCACTACAGAGGGGTCCGGGATCCACTCAAATATTAACAGGTGGCATCCTGACCAGATGCCCGAACCACCTCATCTGGCTCCTCTCCATGTGGAGGAGCAGCGGCTTTACTTTGAGCTCCTCCCGGATGACAGAGCTTCCCACCCTATCTCTAGGGAGAGACCCGCCACCCGGCGTAGGAAACTCATTTCGGCCGCTTGTACCCATGATCTTGTCCTTTCGGTCATAACCCAAAGCTCATGACCATAGGTGAGGATGGGAACGTAGATCGACCGGTAAATTGAGAGCTTTGCCTTCCGGCTCAGCTCCTTCTTCACCACAACGGATCGATACAGCGTCCGCATTACTGAAGACGCCGCACCGATCCGCCTGTCCATCTCACCATCCACTCTTCCCTCACTCGTGAACAAGACTCCGAGGTACTTGAACTCCTCCACTTGGGGCAGGGTCTCCTCCGCAACACGGAGATGGCACTCCACCCTTTTCCGGGCGCGAACCATGGACTCGGACTTGGAGGTGCTGATTCTCATCCCAGTCGCTTCACACTCGGCTGCGAACCGATCCAGTGAGAGCTGAAGATCCTGGCCAGATGAAGCCATCAGGACCACATCATCTGCAAAAAGCAGAAACCTAATCCTGCAGCCACCAAACCGGATCCCCTCAACGCCCTGACTGCGCCTAGAAATTCTGTCCATAAAAGTTATGAACAGAATGGGTGACAAAGGGCAGCCTTTGCGGAGTCCAACCCTCACTGGAAACGTGTCCGACTTACTGCCGGCAATGCGGACCAAACTCTGACACTGATCATACAGGGAGCGGACCGCCACAATCAGACAGTCCGATACCCCATACTCTCTGAGCACTCCCCACAGGACTTCCCGAGGGACACGGTCGAATGCCTTCTCCAAGTCCACAAAACACATGTAAACTGGTTGGGCAAACTCCCATGCACCCTCAAGGACCCTGCCGAGAGTATAGAGCTGGTCCACAGTTCCACGACCAGGACGAAAACCACACTGTTCCTCCTGAATCCGAGGTTGGACTATCCGGCGTAGCCTCCTCTCCAGCACACCTAAATAGACCTTACCGGGAAGGCTGAGGAGTGTGACCCCACGATAGTTAGAACACACCCTCTGGTTCCCCTTCTCGAAGAGAGGAACCACCACCCGATCTGCCAATCCAGAAGTACCGCCCCCGATGTCTACGCGATGCTGCAGAGTCTTGTCAACCAAGACAGCCCCACAGCATCCAGAGCCTTAAGGAACTCTGGGCAGATCTCGTCCACCCCCGGGGCCATGCCACCGAGGAGCTTTTTAACTACCTCAGCAAACTCAGCCCCAGAAATAGGAGAGCCCACCACAGATTCCCCAGGCACTGCTTCTTCATAGGAAGACGTGTTGGTGGGATTGAGGAGGTCTTGAAAGTATTCCCTCCACCGATCCACAACATCCGCAGTCGAGGTCATCAGAACACCATCCTAGCCATACACGGTGTTGATAGTGCACTGCTTCCCCTTCCTGAGGCGGCGGATGGTGGTCCAGAATCGCTTCGAAGCCGTCCGGAAGTCATTTTCCATGGCTTCCCCGAACTCCTCCCATGTCCGAGTTTTTGCCTCCGCGACCGCCGAAGCCGCACACCGCTTGGCCTGTCGGTACCTGTCCGCTGCCTCTGGAGTCCTATGAGCCAAAAGAACCCGATAGGACTCCTTCTTCAGTTTGACGGCATCCCTCACCGCCGGTGTCCACCAACGGGTTCTAAGATTACCGCCACGACAGACACCAACTACCTTGCGGTCACAGCTCCAATCAGCCACCTCGACAATAGAGGTGCGGAACATGGTCCACTCGGACTCAATGTCCAGCACCTCCCTCGTGACATGTTCAAAGTTCTTCCGGGGGTGGGAATTGAAACTCTCTCTGACAGGAGACTCTGCCAGACGTTCCCAGCAAACCCTCACAATGCGTTTGGCGCCTGCCAGGTCTGTCCAGCATCCTCCCCCACCATCGCAGCCAACTCACCACCAGGTGGTGATAGGTAGAAAGCTCCGCCCCTCTCTTCACCCGAGTGTCCAAAACATGAGGCCGCAAATCCGACGACACAACTACAAAGTCGCTCATGGAACTGCGGCCTAGGGTGTCCTGGTGCCAAGTGCACATATGGACACCCTTATGTTTGAACATGGTGTTTGTTATGGACAATCTATGACGGGCACAAAAGTCCAATAACAAAACACCGCTCGGGTTCAGATCTGGGCGGCCATTCTTCCTAATCACGCCTCTCCAGGTTTCACTGTCGCTGCCAACATGAGCGTTGAAGTCCCCCAGTAGAACGAGGGAATCACCCGGGGGAGCACTCTCAAGTACTACCTCGAGTGAATCCAAAAAGGGTGGGTACTCTGAGCTGCGGTTTGACCCATAAGCGCAAACCACAGTCAGGACCTGTTCCCCCACTCGAAGGCGGAGGGAAGCTACCCTCTCGTCCACCGGGTTGAACTCCAACATGCAGGCTCTGAGCCGGGGGGCAACAAGAATTGCCACCCCAGCCCGTCGCCTCTCACTGCTGGCAACACCAGAGTGGAAGAGAGTCCAGCCCCTCTCGAGAGAACTGGTTCCAGAGCCCTTGCTGTGCGTCGAAGTGAGTCCGACTATATCTAGCCGGAACTTCTCCACCTCGCGCACTAGCTCAGGCTCCTTCCCCCCCAGCGAGGTGACGTTCCACGTCCCAAGAGCTAGCTTCTGTAGCCGAGGATCGGACCGCCAAGTGCCCTGCCTTCGGCTGCCGCCCAGCTCACATCGCACCCGACCTCTATGACCCCTGCTATGGGTGGTGAGCCCATTGGAGGGGGGACCCACGTTGCCTCTTCGGGCTGTGCCCGGCCGGGCCCCATGGGGCCATCGTGCCCCACCTCCGGGCCGCCTTCTCTGGACTGATGAATCACGCTTTTCCATCTGATGGACCAGTCTGGGTTTGGAGGTTGCCAGTCTATCTTTCCAGTCAGTGGCTTATTTCTTTTGTTTCTATCTGCATTTAAGCACGATGCTATCACGTTAGCTCCGTAGCTAAAGTGCTTCACCGATGTATTGTCGTGGAGATAAAAGTCACTGTGAATGTCCATTTTGCGTTCTCGACTCTCATTTTCAAGAGGATATAGTATCCGAGGTGGTTTAAAATACAAATCCGTGATCCACAATAGAAAAAGGAGAAAGTGTGGAATCCAATGTGCCAGCTTGTACCTAAGTTACGGTCAGAGCGAAAAAAGATACGTCCTGCGCTGCACTCTAGTCCTTCACTCTCACGTTCCTCATCCACAAATCTTTCATCCTCGCTCAAATTAGTGGGGTAATCGTCGCTTTCTCGGTCCAAATCTCTCTCGCTGCTGGTGTAAACAATGGGGAAATGTGAGGAGCCTTTCAACCTGCGACTTCACGCTACTTCCGGTACAGGCGAGGCTTTTTTTTTAATCAGCGACCAAAAGTTGCGAACTTTATCGTCGATGTTCTCTACTAAATCCTTTCAGCAAAAATATGGCAATATCGCGAAATGATCAAGTACGACACATAGAATGGACCTGCTATCCCCGTTTAAATTAAAAAAAATCATTTCAGTAGGCCTTTAATAAGCCGCAGGGTTCAAAGTGTAGGGAAAAATATGTAGGAGAGTAGAATAACAAACATACATTCCTTTATTTATTTATTTATTTCTGAGGTCCACGAGACTCGCTTTTTGTCATTTGCGACTTGAGCCCGTGGTCGTAGCTGTTTTCCCCCCGCCTTTTAGATCGGGCGTTTCCAAAGCCCGCCATTCTGCGATCAGGTAATCCAGACTTGGCCGAGTCGACGGGAGGACGCCTCGCGTTCCGCTCGGTTTCATTTTTCCGCTGATTTGCGCCGAAGAGTGGATGTGCCATGTCTAATGTAGATTAGCATTTCACTTGTACAATCAGCCGCCACAGCGCTTTTCAGCTTGTTCTGGGTTTTTTTTTCCGAGACGGTAGCGGGCGGGGAGACGGGCTTGAGCTCATTTGGTATGCTAAGGAGATGCAGAGAAGACACATGTTCTGCTCTTGTAGCATATTGTAGACACAGTGTTTGCTCATTTTACAGGTCCCCGCTTGGTCAGAGTGTAAAATGATCATCACGCAGCGTTATATAATGCCCGTTTCTTCCAGGTGGTGTACAAGCGGGCAGACATGGCCATTGGCTCGCTGACTATTAATGAGGAGAGGTCGGAGGTGGTGGATTTCTCCGTCCCTTTCGTGGAAACGGGGATCAGTGTCATGGTCTCCCGTAGCAACGGAACTGTATCACCATCTGCTTTCCTGGGTAAGAAGCTCAGTCCACGCCAGGCATCTGATGTACAAATGGTGGCGTTTGCCAAAAAACAAATGTGTTCTTTCCTAACTAAGACTTAGTGCTCCTGAAGTACAAACCCCGTTTCCATATGAGTTGGGAAATTGTGTTAGATGTAAATATAAACGGAATACAATGATTTGCAAATCCTTTTCAACCCATATTCAGTTGAATGCACTACAAAGACAACATATTTGATGTTCAAACTCATATATATATATATTTTTTTTTGCAAATAATAATGAACTTAGAATTTCATGGCTGCAACATGTGCCAAAGTAGTTGGGAAAGGGCATGTTCACCACTGTGTTACATGGCCTTTCCTTTTAACAACACTCAGTAAAGGTTTGGGAACTGAGAAGACACATTTTTGAAGTGGAATTCTTTCCCATTCTTGCTTGATGTACAGCTTAAGTTGTTCAACAGTCCGGGGGTCTCCCTTGTGCTATTTTAGGCTTCATAATGCGCCACACATTTTCAACGGGAGACAGGTCTGGACTACAGGCAGGCCAGTCTAGTACCCGCACTCTTTTACTGTGAAGCCACGTTGATGTAACACGTGGCTTGGCATTGTCTTGCTGAAATAAGCAGGGGCGTCCATGATAACAACATATGTTGCTCCAAAACCTGTATGTACCTTTCAGCATTAATGGCGCCTTCACAGATGTGTAAGTTACCCATTTCTTGGGCACTAATACACCCCCATACCATCACACATGCTGCCTTTTACACTTTGCGCCTAGAACAACCCGGATGGTTCTTTTCCTCTTTGGTCCGGAGGACACGACGTCCACAGTTTCCAAAAACAACTTGAAATGTGGACTCGTCAGACCACAGAACACTTTTCCACTTTGTATCAGTCCATCTTAGATGAGCTCAGGCCCAGCGAAGCCGACGGCGTTTCCGGGTGTTGTTGATAAACGTTTTTCGACTTGCACAGGAGAGTTTTAACTTGCACTTACAGATGTAGCGACCAACTGTAGTTACTGACAGTGGGTTTCTGAAGTGTTCCTGAGCCCATGTGGTGATATCCTTTACACACTGATGTCGCTTGTTGATGCAGTACAGCCTGAGGGATGGAAGGTCACGGGCTTAGCTGCTTACGTGCAGTGATTTCTCCACATTCTCTGAACCCTTTGATGATATTACGGAGCGTAGATGGTGAAATCCCTAAATTCCTTGCAATAGCTGGTTGAGAAAGGTTTTTCTTAAACTGTTCAACAATTTGCTCAGGCATTTGTTGACAAAGTGGTGACCCTCGCCCCATCCTTGTTTGTGAATGACTGAGCATTTCATGGAATCTACTTTTATACCCAATCATGGCACCCACCTGTTCCCAATTTGCCTGTTCACCTGTGGGATGTTCCAAATAAGTGTTTGATGAGCATTAATCAACTTTATCAGTATTTATTGCCACCTTTCCCAACTTCTTTGTCACGTGTTGCTGGCATCAAATTCTAAAGTTAATGATTATTTGCAAAAAAAAAAAAAAAGTTTTTTATCAGTTTGAACATCAAATATGTTGTCTTTGTAGCATATTCAACTGAATATGGGTTGAAAATGGTTTGCAAATCATTGTATTCCGTTTATATTTACATCTAACACAATTTCCCAACTCATATGGAAACGGGGTTTGTATATTTCTGGTCTTGTCACCCACCTCCCGGGCAGGAGGGCGACACGGCAGTGCGGCTGGATCAAAAGAGACGTCGGAGACAAAAAAAGTTGCTTTATTACAAGCGAGCATCATTAAACCGGTCTGCAGTACCTGGAGGTGCTTAGGTAAAAAAAAAAAAAAAAGAATCCTAACATGGAGAAGCCAAACCATCAGTCTTATGTTCCTTCATTCTCTGTCTGGGTGTGTGCTGAATCAGGACAGCACAACGTGTATTTATATAGCCCTTAATCAAGAGTGTCTCAAAGGGCTGCACGAGCCACAACGCCATCCTCGGTTCAGATCCCACATCAGGGCAAGAACAAAGTCAACCCAATGGGATACAATGAGAAACCTTGGAGGGGACCGGTGCAATGGACGTGGAGTGGGTCTAGTTAATAGTGTGAGAGTCCAGTCCATAGTGGATCTAGTTAATAGTGTGAGAGTCCAGTCCATAGTGGGTCTAGTTAATAGTGTGAGAGTCCAGTCCATAGTGGGGCCAGCAGGGGATCATCTTGAGTGGAGACAAGTCAGCAACGCAGAGACGTCAGAAAGAGGAAGCAGCACCCTGTCCATACATTTTCAGTGGGGTCTAGGGTCTGCTGCTCTCTAGTTTGGTGGTGGAAGGAATACTTTTAAGGCTGTTCTCAATGTCGCAGACACACCTTGAGTTTGAGGACACAAATGCGTACATGCCCATTACCGTGGCTCAGGTTGGGGAGATAGTGAAAAAAACGTGTTTAGATAGAATAGACAGGAATAGACTGGTTTTGCCGGGAAATCCTTAAGGCTCTGGATGGTGTGGTACTGTCTTAGGGGACATCCCTCTTCAACATTGTGTGGAAGTTAGGAACCGTACTCCTGGATCGGCAGTCCAGAGCGGTAGTACCACTTTTTAAAAAAGGTTGACCTGATAATGTGTCCCACATTCCTGTGATCTGGGAAAGTCTATTACAGAGTGCTGTAGTGATCTGGGAAAGTCTATTACAGAGTGCTGTGGTGATCTGTAGTGATCTGGGAAAGTCTATTACAGAGTGCTGTGGTGATCTGTAGTGATCTGGGAAAGTCTATGACAGATTGCTGTGGTGATCTGTAGTGATCTGGGAATGTCTATTACAGAGTGCTGTGGTGATCTATAGTGATCTGGGAAAGTCTATTACAGAGTTCTGTAGTGAAGTGTACGAGTTGAACGTCAGCTACAGAAGGTGCACTCTGGCTTTAGCCCTCAGCATGGAACAGTAAACATATGCTTTGTGGACTTGGAAAAGGCATTAGACTGCACCCCTTGCCATGTATTGTGGGTTGTGCGTTAGGGGTACGAGATCCATGGCACAGTTCTTCCTGCCGTTCCATCCTTGTACAGCCTGGTTCTGATTGCCAGAAGTAGGTCCAGCTTGTTCACTTCTCTAAGGTTGCCTTTGTGACTGGTTCTGTTGGAATAATGTTGACAGGCATAATTTCGTTGCACATCCACGGCATTGACGTGTCCAGTTTGGAGGCCTTAGTAACTGGTTTCTCCTATTTGTGGACGTTTTAGTCCTGTTGTTGTCATCTATGACCACCAGCATTTACTGGTTTGGCTCACAGCTGAGTGTGAAGCTTCTGCCATTAAACTCCACCCCTCCAAGTCTAAAGCCATGGATTTCACCTTTCACTTGGTAGTCTCGAACTTGGAGGTGCTGGAGATAAGATGTTGGGATGAGAATCAGCACTTCCAAGTCCGGTTCTATGTTTCTAGTCCGGAAAAGGGTGGAGTGCCAACTCCGGGTTGGGGAGGAGATCTTGCTCAAGTGGAAGTTTCAGTACCTTGGAGTCGTTGCGTTGACCAGCTCTTCCTCCCAGGGATTTTAAGATGCTGTCCACTCCCAAGTTCTTTTAATGGCACATAAGTTGGAGTTTAAATTGATCACCAAAAGCAGTAGTTGGTATTTTGTGGTTTATTCTCAAAGCATTGACAATAATGAGACCAGCCTTGCATAATCTATGATTATGATCTGTGCACTTGGCGCCAGGACACCCTAGGCCGCAGTTCCATGATCGACTTTGTAGTTGTGTCGTCGGATTTGTGGCCTCATGTTTTGGACACTCGGGTGAAGAGAGGGGCGGAGCTTTCTACCGATCACCACCTGGTGGTGAGTTGGCTGCCATGGTGGGGGAGGATGCCGGACAGACCTGGCAGGCCCAAACGCATTGTGAGGGTTTGCTGGGAACGTCTGGCAGAGTCTCCTGTCAGAGAGAGTTTCAATTCCCACCTCCGGAAGAACTTTGAACATGTCACGAGGGAGGTGCTGGACTTTGAGTCCGAATGGACCATGTTCCGCGCCTCTATTGTCGAGGCGGCTGATTGGAGCTGTGGCCGCAAGGTAGTTGGTGCCTGTCGTGGCGGTAATCCTAGAACCCGTTGGTGGACACCGGCGGTGAGGGATGCCGTCAAGCTCAAGAAGGAGTCCTATCTGGTTCTTTTGGCTCATAGGATTCCTGAGGCAGCGGACAGGTACCGACAGGCCAAGCGGTGTGCGGCTTCAGCGGTCGCGGAGGCAAAAACTCGGACATGGGAGGAGTTCGGGGAAGCCATGGAAAACGACTTCCGGACGGCTTCGAAGCGATTCTGGACCACCATCCTCCGACTCAGGAAGGGGAAGCAGTGCCCTATCAACACCGTGTATGGTGAGGATGGTGTTCTGCTGACCTCGACTGCGGATGTTGTGGTCCTCCTCAATCCAACCAACACGTCTTCCTATGAGGAAGCAGTGCCTGGGAAATCTGTGGTGGGCTCTCCTATTTCTGGGGCTGAGGTTGCTGAGGTAGTTAAAAAGCTCCTCGGTGGCAAGGCCCTGGGGGTGGATGAGATCCGCCCGGAGTTCCTTAAGGCTCTGGATGCTGTGGGGCTGTCTTGGTTGACAAGACTCTGCAGCATCGCGTGGACATCGGGGGCGGTACCTCTGGATTGGCAGACCGGGGTGGTGGTTCCTCTCTTTAAGAAGGGGAACCGGAGGGTGTGTTCTAACTATCGTGGGATCACACTCCTCAGCCTTCCCGGTAAGGTCTATTCGGGTGTGCTGGAGAGGAGGCTACGCCGGATAGTCGGACCTCCAATTCAGGAGGAACAGTGTGGTTTTTGTCCTGGTCGTGGAACTGTGGACCAGCTCTATACTCTCGGCAGGGTCCTTGAGGGTGCATGGGAGTTTGCCCAACCAGTCTACATGTGTTTTGTGGACTTGGAGAAGGCATTCGACCGTGTCCCTCGGGAAGTCCTGTGGGGAGTGGGCAGAGAGTATGGGGTATCGGACTGTCTGATTGTGGCGGTCCGCTCCCTGTATGATCAGTGCCAGAGTTTGGTCCGCATTTCCGGCAGTAAGTCGGACATGTTTCCAGTGAGGGTTGGACTCCGCCAAGGCTGCCCTTTGTCACCGATTCTGTTCATAACTTTTATGGACAGAATTTCTAGACGCAGTCAAGGCGTTGAGGGGATCTGGTTTGGTGGCTGCAGGATTAGATCTCTGCTTTTTGCAGATGATGTGGTAATGATGGCTTCATCTGGCCAGGATCTTCAGCTTTCGCTGGATCGAGTGTGAAGCGACTGGGATGAGAATCAGCACCTCCAAGTCCGAGTCCATGGTTCTCGCCCGGAAAAGGGTGGAGTGCCATCTCCGGGTTGGGGGGGAGTTCTTGCCCCAAGTAGAGGAGTTCAAGTACCTTAGAGTCTTGTTCACGAGTGAGGGAAGAGTGGATCGTGAGATCGACAGGCGGATCGGTGCGGCGTCTTCAGTAATGCGGACGCTGTATCGATCCGTTGTGGTGAAGAAGGAGCTGAGCCGGAAGGCAAAGCTCTCAATTTACCGGTCGATCTACGTTCCCATCCTCACCTATGGTCATGAGCTTTGGGTTATGACCGAAAGGACAAGATCACGGGTACAAGCGGCCGAAATGAGTTTCCTCCGCCGGGTGGCGGGGCTCTCCCTTAGAGATAGGGTGAGAAGCTCTGCCATCCGGGGGGAGCTCAAAGTAAAGCCGCTGCTCCTCCACATGGAGAGGAGACATTTGAGGTGGTTCGGGCATCTGGTCAGGATGCCACCCGAACGCCTCCCTAGGGAGGTGTTTAGGGCACGTCCGACCGGTAGGAGGCCACGGGGAAGACCCAGGACAAGTTGGGAAGACTATGTCTCCCGGCTGGCCTGGGAACGCCTCGGGATCCCCCGGGAAGAGCTGGACGAAGTGGCTGGGGAGAGGGAAGTCTGGGTTTCCCTGCTTAGGCTGCTGCCCCCGCGACCCGACCTCGGATAAGCGGAAGAAGATGGATGGATGGATGGATGGATAGCTGTTTTGTAATATGACTATGGAAGTCAAAAAGTAACACTTAAATATGGATATATGGAAAAGATCTGGTTCCATCAAGTCTTCTTCACGAGTGAGGAAAAAGAGGATTGTGAGCTCGACAGGCAGATTGGTGCGGCGTTTGCAGTGATGCGGACCCTGTATCGATTTGTTGTGGTAAACAAGGAGCTGAGCCGGAAGGTAAAGCTCTCAATATGCCAGTCAATCTACACCCCTATCCTCACCTGAGGTCATGATCTTTGGGTTATGACCGAAAGGACAAGATCCCGGGTGCAAGCGGCCAAAATGAATTTCCTCCGTCAGGTGGCGGGGCTCTCCCTTAGAGATAGGGTGTCATCCGGGAGGGGCTCAGAGTAAAGCCACATCAAGAAGAGCCAAATGAGGTGGTTTTAGCGTCTGGTAAGGATTCCCCCCGGGACACCTCCCTGGGGCAGTGTTAGGACCTGGGACAAGTTGGGGAGACTATGTTTCCTGGCTGGCCTGGGAACACCTTGGTATACCCCGAGAAGAGCTAGACGAAGTGGCTGGGGACAGGGAAGTCTAGGCTTCGCGACCCGATCTCGGATAAACGGAAGAAGATGGATGGATGGATGGATGGATGGATGGATGGATGGATGGATGGATGGATGGACGAACTTTGGAGTCAGTTTCTGCCGCAGGTGAAGGAGTTCAAGTATCCTAGGATCGGGTTCAACAGTAAGGAAAGGTGGGCGTGGGAGATCGACAGCCTTTGTCTAGCATCTGCCGGACCCTTGTCAAACTGACAAACAAACAAAAGTACCAAATCGATCGGAATCTAAAACAACTCTTTGTTAAAGACTCATATCCAGGTCGCTAGTGCGTGAGTGATAGGGAAAACAAGCTCTGAAAAAGAAATGATGTTGTATACAGTACATTGTCCTGAGTGTGTTCTTCTGAAGTTTGTTCATTTACCCAATCTGTGTCCTGTCCTTGAAGAGCCCTACAGTCCAGCAGTCTGGGTGATGATGTTCGTCATGTGCCTAACCGTCGTGGCTGTGACCGTCTTCATCTTTGAGTTCTTCAGTCCTGTGGGCTACAACCGCAGTTTACAAACTGGCAAGAGTGAGTGATGGATGAATCCAGCCTTTCTCCCCTTACACACACACACACATACACACACACACACACACACACTCTTGTATTTCTTACCTTCTTGAGACCTGCGAAAAATGCCTACCTCTTTAGTACCAGCCTTTCTAGATATATAAAGATGTGTATTTACAACATTAATAATATATACATACTATGCACATATAAAAAAAGCTTGTTGTGAAAAATTAGTTGGAATTTCACAAGAAAAACTTGTAATTTTGGCAGTATTATAATAAAAGTCATAATTTTTGTCAACGCAAGTCAAAATTTTACAAGAGAAACTGAACATTTGTGCAATATTATGATAAAAGTTGGAATTTCACTCAATAACAGTTGCAGTTTTACAAGAAAAGCTTAAAATGTTGGCAACTTTATGAAAAGAGTCGTAAATTTACTCGACAAAAGTAACAATTTTATAAGAAAACTTGAACATTTTGGCAATATTATAAAAATAATATGGATTTTTACTTGGCAAAATGATGACAAAAGTCATAATTTTACTCAATTTTTTTTTCGCTACTTTAAAAGAACGAAAACAAATTGGCAATATTGTGATAAAAGTCCGAATTTTATATGACAAATGTTGCCATTTTGCATTAAAATGTAATAATTTTACATTAAAAAAGTAATACTTTTACGAGAAAATATTGCAATATTACAGAAACAGTCATACAATATTATTGTAGAAACAGTACAATTACAGTCGTAATTTTACTCGACAAAAGTCACACTTTCATAAAAGGCAACGTTATAAAAAAAAATAATCTAAATTTTACTTGGCGAAATTATGACAAAAGTCATAATTTTATAAAAGGCAATGTTATTAAAAAAAATAATCTAAATTTTACTTGGCGAAATTATGACAAAAGTCATAATTGTACTCAAAAAATGTCACCGTTTTTATATGACAATTGTCACCATTTTGCATTAAAAAGTAATAATTTTACATTGAAAAAGTAATAATTATACCAGGAAATATTGCAATATTACAGAAACAGAAACGATATGAGAATTGTTTCCCAATTTTATGAGAAAAAAGTCGACACATCGTGAGAAAAAGACTGCTTTTAGTTCTTTTTTAAAAAATGTTTTAATGTTTTTTTGTAATTGTTTTTTAATCTTCATTATTTACTTCAAGTTATTACAGTATGTCTCTATATACATATTTATTTTAATTTTTGTATTTAATTTTGGCCAAAGTGGGCGCATTTCAATTTCTTATACACACTTGTTATTTCATATGTTGACCACAGGGGGAGCACTTTTAAAAACGACACACAGTCAATTTGAAAAATGCCTCCTTTTTGGGACCACCCTCATTTTGATAGATGTCACCAGCAAATGAGACATTGTCTATTAGATGCAATGTTATTGATTTATGTCATCACTTGTTCACACCTCCTCATACGGAAGATACTTTTCCTTCTTGGTGTCTCAAGAAGGGTAGAAATACAAGAACACACACACACATACACACACACACACACACACACACACACACACACACACACACACACACACACACACACACACACACACACACACACACACACACAGACAGACAGACAGATGGCTCTGAGCCCAGCCCATCACTGCCTAACACACATCAAACGGACAAACAGTAAACACACAACTGACACTGACTCTGCTCGAGGGAAGGCATTTGAAGAAATGATCAATAACTCATTCAGAATTAAATTTTGTTTTCCTTCAATTAAATCTCATGTCAACGTGCACGCTTAAATTGGACAATGAAGGTATACCAATTAAGCGCAATGAAAGGGGAAAAAAAAGGCCCTGTTATGCAAACGTCCAACGGCGAGGACGCTGCTTCTCACAAAGATAAACAGTGTTGCAGTACTGCTTGATTACGTTCATGGTACTCAAGGCAGAATTTAAAGTTAAAATATAACCCAAACATTTACTTAAGTGGATGGACAGGACAGATTTTTTTAAAAATAAATAAATCGACATGATTTTTTTTAATTGATTAAGAATTGTTACACATAAGAATCGCGATTCATTCAATTTTTTTATTTTTTTATTTTTTATTTTTTAAACAAGCCGAGTATACTGCCCCCTACTGAGAGGGAGAGAGAAAATCATGGGAATGGTCAAATCAACCACCTTGGTGTGACGCTCAGAAGAAAACTGTTTTTATTTTTTTATTTTAATTAAAATATAACCCAAACATTTACTTAAGTGGCTGGACAGGACAGATTTTAAAAAAAATAAAAAAATAAAAATAGATTTATTTATTTATTTATTTTTATTTATTTATTTTTATCGATTTAGAATCGTTGCACATAAGAATTGCGATTCATTCATAAATAGTTTTTTTTATTTTTGTTTTAACATGCCTAGTATACTGCCCCCTACTGAGTGGGAGAGAGGAAATCATGGGAACGTTCAAATCAACCACATTGGTGTGACGCTCAAAGGAATTTAAAGTTTTATTTTTTTTTTGTTAAAATATAACCAAAACTTAAGTGGCTAGACGAGACACAAATAAATAAATACATTTAAAAAATAAAAAAACGTTTTTTTTTTTATTTTTTAAATTGATTTAGAATAGTTACACATAAGATTTGCGATTCATTCGAAAATTGATTTTTTAAAAATGTTTCTATTTTTTATTTTTTTAACATGCCTAGTATACTGCCCCCTACTGATTGGGAGAGAGAACATCATGGAAACGTTCAAATCAACCACCTTGGTGTGACGCTATATATATATATATATTCGTTTTTTTGTTTTTTTTTGTTAAAATATAACCCAAACTAGACAGGACAAAAAAAAAAAGAAAAAAAAAAAAGATAAAATAAAATCTTTTTTTTAATTTTTTTTTATTGATTTAGAATCATTACACATAAGATTTGCGATTCATTCGAAATTTGTATTTTATTTTATTTTATTTTATTTTATTTTATTTTATTTTATTTTATTTTATTTTATTTTATTTTATTTATTTTTTAACATGCCTAGTATACTGCCCCCTACTTAATGGGAGAGATAAAAATCATGGGAATGCTCAAATCAACCACCTTGGTGTGACGCTCAGAAGAAAACGTTTTTATTTTTTTTAAATTTTAATTAAAATATAACCCAAACATTTACTTAAGTGGCTGGACAGGACAGATAAAAAATAAATAAATAAATAAATAAATTTTAAAAAAAGTCGATTTTTTTTATTTTTTATTTTAATGTATTTATTTATTTTTATCGATTTAGAATCGTTACACATAAGAATTGCGATTCATTCAAAATTCGATTTGTATTTTTTTATTTTTTTAACATGCCCAGTATACTGCCCCCTACTGAGTGGGAGAAAGAAAATCATGGGAACGTTCATATCAACCACCTTGGTGTGACGCTCAAAGGAATTTAATTTTTTAATTTTTTTTTTGTTAAAATATAACCCAAACTTAAGTGGCTAGACAGGACACAAATAAATAAATAAATTAAAAAAATAAAAAAACTTTTTTTTTTGTTTTTTTTAATTGATTTAGAATCGTTACACATAAGATTCGCGATTAATTCGAAAATTGATTTTTTTTTTAAATTTGTTTATTTATTTATTTTTTTAATATGTCTAGTATACTGCCCCCTACTGAGTGGGAGAGAGAAAATCATAGGAACGTTCAAATCAACCACCTTGGTGTGACGCTCAGAAGAAAACTTTTTTATTTTTAAAAAATTTTAATTAAAATATAACCCAAACATTTACTTAAGTGGCTGGACAGGACAGATAAAAAATAAATAAATACATTTTAAAAAAAGTCTATTTTTTTTATTTTTTATTTTAATGTATTTATTTATTTTTATCGATTTAGAATCGTTACACATAAGAATTGCGATTCATTCAAAATTCGATTTGTATTTTTTAATTTTTTTAACATGCCGAGTATACTGCCCCCTACTGAGTGGGAGAAAGAAAATCATGGGAATGTTCATATCAACCACCTTGGTGTGACGCTCAAAGGAATTTAATTTTTTAATTTTTTTTTTGTTAAAATATAACCCAAACTTAAGTGGCTAGACAGGACACAAATAAATAAATAAATAAAAAAAATAAAAAAACTTTTTTTTTTTTGTTTTTTTTAATTGATTTAGAATCGTTACACATAAGATTCGCGATTAATTCGAAAATTGATTTTTTATTTTTATTTGTTTATTTATTTATTTTTTTAACATGTCTAGTATACTGCCCCCTACTGAGTGGGAGAGAGAAAATCATAGGAAGGTTCAAATCAACCACCTTGGTGTGACGCTCAGAAGAAAACTTTTTTATTTTTAAAAAAATTTAATTAAAATATAACCCAAACATTTACTTAAGTGGCTGGACAGGACAGATAAAAAATAAATAAATACATTTTAAAAAAAGTCTATTTTTTTTATTTTTTATTTTAATGTATTTATTTATTTTTATCGATTTAGAATCGTTACACATAAGAATTGCGATTCATTCAAAATTCGATTTGTATTTTTTTATTTTTTTAACATGCCGAGTATACTGCCCCCTACTGAGTGGGAGAAAGAAAATCATGGGAACGTTCATATCAACCACCTTGGTGTGACGCTCAAAGGAATTTAATTTTTTAATTTTTTTTTTGTTAAAATATAACCCAAACTTAAGTGGCTAGACAGGACACAAATAAATAAATAAATTTAAAAAATAAAAAAACTTTTTTTTTTTTGTTTTTTTTAATTGATTTATAATCGTTACACATAAGATTCGCGATTAATTCGAAAATTGATTTTTTATTTTTATTTGTTTATTTATTTATTTTTTTAACATGTCTAGTATACTGCCCCCTACTGAGTGGGAGAGAGAAAATCATAGGAACGTTCAAATCAACCACCTTGGTGTGACGCTCAGAAGAAAACTTTTTTATTTTTAAAAAATTTTAATTAAAATATAACCCAAACATTTACTTAAGTGGCTGGACAGGACAGATAAAAAAATAAATAAATACATTTTAAAAAAAGTCTATTTTTTTTTTTATTTTATTTTAATGTATTTATTTATTTTTATCGATTTAGAATCGTTACACATAAGAATTGCGATTCATTCAAAATTCGATTTGTATTTTTTTATTTTTTTAACATGCCGAGTATACTGCCCCCTACTGAGTGGGAGAAAGAAAATCATGGGAACGTTCATATCAACCACCTTGGTGCGACGCTCAAAGGAATTTAATTTTTTAATTTTTTTTTTGTTAAAATATAACCCAAACTTAAGTGGCTAGACAGGACACAAATAAATAAATAAATTAAAAAAATAAAAAAACTTTTTTTTTTTGTTTTTTTTAATTGATTTAGAATCGTTACACATAAGATTCGCGATTAATTCGAAAATTGATTTTTTATTTTTATTTGTTTATTTATTTATTTTTTTAATATGTCTAGTATACTGCCCCCTACTGAGTGGGAGAGAGAAAATCATAGGAACGTTCAAATCAACCACCTTGGTGTGACGCTCAAAGGAATTTTTTTTTTTTTTCTTTTTTTTTGTTAAAATATAACCCAAACTTAAGTGGCTGGACAGGACAGGGAAAAAAAAGAAGAAAAATAATAGTTTTTGTATTTAAAAATTTTTTTTTTAGAATCGTTACACATAAGATTTGCGATTCATTCGAAAATCGTTTTATTTTATTTTATTTTTTTTATATATTTTTTTAACATGCCTAGTATACTGCCCCCTACTGATCGGGAGAGAGAAAATCATGGGAACATTCAAATCAACCACCATGGTGTGACGCTACATATATATATTAGTTTTTTGTTTTTTTTTGTTAAAATATAACCCAAACTTGACGGGACAAAAAAAAAAAAAGATAAAATAAAATCTTTTTTTTTATTTTATTTTTTTATTGATTTAGAATCATTACACATACGATTTGCGATTCATTCGAAAATGTTATTTTATTTTATTTTATTTTATTTTATTTTATTTTATTTTATTATTTATTTTTTAACATGCCTAGTATACTGCCCCCTACTGAGTGGGAAAGATAAAAATCATGGGAATGCTCAAATCAACCACCTTAGTGTGACGCTCAGAAGAAAACTTTTTTATTTTTTTTTTTTTATTAAAATATAACCCAAACATTTACTTAAGTGGCTGGACAGGACAGATAAAAAATAAATAAATAAATAAATAAATTTAAAAAAAAGTCGATTTTTATTTTTTTTTATTTGAATTTATTTATTTATTTTTATCGATTTAGAATTGTTGCACATAACAATTGCGATTCATTCAAAATTCGATTTGTATTTTTTTTATTTTTTTAACATGCCGAGTATACTGCCCCCTACTGAGTGGGAGAAAGAAAATCATGGGAACGTTCATATCAACCACCTTGGTGTGACGCTCAAAGGAATTTATTTAAAAAAATGTTTTTTGTTAAAATATAACCCAAACTTAAGTGGCTAGACAGGATACAAATAAAAATAAAAAAACCTTTTTTTTTTTAAATGTTTTAATTGATTTAGAATCGTTACACATAAGATTTGCGATTCATTCGAAAATCGATTTTTTAAATTTATTTTTATTTTTATTTTTTTAACAATACTAGTATGCTGCCCCTTACTGACTGGGAGAGAGAAAATCATGGGAACGTTCAACCAAACTATTGGGTTGAATTATTTAACCCAACAGTTGAGTTATGCTAACCTTTGTGTGACGCTCTAAGGAATTTTTTTTTTTTTGTTGTTAAAATATAACCCAGTGGCTAGACAGGACAGAAAAAAAAAAAATTAATTTAGAATCGTTACACATAAGATTTGCGATTCATTCGAAAATCTATTTTTTTTTTTTTTAACAATACTAGTATACTGCCCCCTACTGATTGGGAGAGAGAAACTCATGGGAACGTTCAAATCAACCACCTTGGTGTGACGCTATATATATATATATATTAGTTTTTTTTTGTTGTTGTTAAAATATAACCCAAACTAGACAGGACAAAAAAAAAAAAAGATAAATTATTATTATTTTTTTATTTTTATTTATTGATTTAGAATCATTACACATAAGATTTGCGATTCATTCGAAAATCGATTTTTTTTTATTTTTTTTTTAACAATACTAGTATACTGCCCCCTACTGATTGGGAGAGAGAAACTCATGGGAACGTTCAAATCAACCACCTTGGTGTGACGCTATATATATATATATATATATATTAGGTTTTTTTTGTTGTTGTTAAAATATAACCCAAACTAGACAGGACAAAAAAAAAAAAAGATAAATTATTATTATTTTTTTATTTTTATTTATTGATTTAGAATCATTACACATAAGATTTGCGATTCATTCGAAAATTGTATTTTATTTTATTTTATTTTATTTTATTTTATTTTATTTTATTTTATTTTATTTTATTTTATTTATTTATTTATTTTTTAACATGCCTAGTATACTGCCCCCTACTGAGTGGGAGGGATAAAAAACATGGGAATGCTCAAATCGACCTCGAGCGGCGCCTATTGGCGGCGGAGATGGAATCAAACATGGAGGATGTTGAACCGCATCCAAGTACGTCTGATACTGAAGTGGCCATTTATTATTCAGCAGCGTGGTTTGTACCTCTGTGATATTTAATGCCTCTGATGCAGCCCGCCTAACTGCATGATTGCTCCATCCTCTTCCCGGGCGTCCATCCACGCTGCGTTCCTTCTCCGTGCTCCTCCGTCATATCAAGGCAGAACATCAGCCTGAGTGACGACTCTGCGTCTTCTGCGGGGGAATGTACTCTCACTTTCTACACGCAGTAATCCCTCGCTTATCACGTCTGAATAATTGCAGCCATGACGATGGTGAATAAATTAGGATTTTTATTAAAAATATATAATATTTGCATAGAGTTGGTCCACTTGGTCTTTGTGTGGCGGAGCAAAATAAATAAACGTTCCTATTTGACAGCAGCCATCTTTCATAACAGAAAACAATACAAATAATTAAAAATAATAATAATTTTTTAAAAAGATAACGCAAACTTATGCCATCAAACTAATTCGATATTTCTATGGATCGAGTCATGCGCACTAAAAAATGATGGGTTAAAAAATAACCCAATTGTAACCCAACTGCTGGTTCAGGATAGGACGAAACCCTTATTTGAGTTATTTTAACGCAACATTTTGGGTTAATTTTTTTCCACCCAACTTTTGCCTTGAATTATTCAACCAAAAAAGTTGAGTTATTATAACTTCATGTTGGGTTATTGCCAACCAAATTATTGGGTTGAATTATTTAATCCAGAAGTTGAGTTATGCTAACTCAATGTTTGGTTATTCCCAACCAAACTTTTGGGTTGAATTATTTAACCCAAAAGTTGAGTTATGCTAATTCAATGTTGGGTTATTCCCAACCAAACTATTGGGTTGAATTATTTAACATAAACAGTTGAGTTATGCTAACTCAATGTTGGGTTATTCCCAACCAAACTATTGGGTTGAATTATTTAACCCAAAAGTTGAGTTATGCTAATTCAATGTTGAGTTATTCCCAACCAAACTATTGGGTTGAATTATTTAACCCAAAAATTGAGTTATGCTAACTCAATGTTGGGTTATTCCCAACCACACTATTAAATGGAATTATTTAACATAAACAGTTGAGTTATGCTAACTCAATGTTGGGTTATTCCCAACCAAACTATTGGGTTGAATTATTTAACCCAAAAGTTGAGTTATGCTAATTCAATGTTGAGTTATTCCCAACCAAACTATTGGGTTGAATTATTTAACCCAAAAATTGAGTTATGCTAACTCAATGTTGGGTTATTCCCAACCAAACTATTAAATGGAATTATTTAACATAAACAGTTGAGTTATGCTAACTCAATGTTGGGTTATTCCCAACCAAACTATTGGGTTGAATTATTTAACCCAAAAGTTGAGTTATGCTAACTCAATGTTGGGTTATTCCCAACCAAACTATTGGGTTGTATTATTTAACCCAAAAGTTGAGTTATGCTAACTCAACCAGCGCCCCCGTGACTCCGAAGGGAATAAGCGGTAGAAAATGGATGGATGGATGGATGTTGGGTTATTCCCAACCAAACTATTGGGTTGAATTATTTAACCCAACAGTTGAGTTATGCTAACTCAATGTTGAGTTATTCCCAAACAAACTATTGGGTTGAATTATTTAACCCACAATTTGAGTTATGCTAACTCAATGTTTGGTTATTTTTAACCAAACTATTGGGTTAAATTATTTAACCCAAAAGTTGAGTTATGCTAACTTAATGTTGGGTTATTCCCAACCAAATTATTGGGTTGAATTATTTAAACCAAAAGTTGAGTTATGCTAACTCAATGTTGGGTTATTCCCAACCAAACTATTGGGTTGAATTATTTAACCCAAAAGTTGAGTTATGCTAACTCAATGTCGGGTTATTCCCAACCAAACTATTGGGTTGAATTATTTAATCAAAAAAGTTGAGATATGCTAACTCAATGTTGAGTTATTCCCAAACAAACTATTGGGTTTAATTATTTAACCCACAATTTGAGTTATGCTAACTCAATGTTTGGTTATTTTCAACCAAACTATTGGGTTAAATTATTTAACCCAAAAGTTGGGTTATGATAACTCAATGTTGGTTATTCCCAACCAAACTATTGGGTTGAATTATTGAACCCAAAAATTGAGTTATGCTAACTTAATGTTGGGTTATTCCCAACCAAATTATTGGGTTGAATTATTTAACCCAAAAGTTGAGTTATGCTAACTCAAT
>NC_084741.1:12948114-12993114 GCF_033978785.1 Entelurus aequoreus
CGTTTAGTCTACCGTAAAGCAGTTTTTCTGCCGTAAACAGCAATGTTGTGACACTCTTAAACAGGGCAATACTGCCATCTACTGGATAGCCTCCAGAACACTGAAATTCAAGTATTTATTTTATTAATATGTATAATAAAAAAAATAAATATATATATATATATATATATATATATATATATATATATATATATATATATATATATATATATATATATATATATATATATATATATATATATATATATATATATATATATATATATATATGTATATATATATATATATATATATATGTATGTATGTATGTATATATGTATGTATGTATGTATATATATATATATATGTATGTATATATATATATGTATGTATATATGTATATATATATATGTATATATATATATGTATGTATATATGTATATATATGTATATATATATATATATATATGTATATATATATATATATATATATATATATATATATATATATATATATATATATGTATATATGTATATATATATATGTATATATATATATATATATATATATATATATATATATATATAGCTAGAATTCACTGAAAGTCAAGTATCATACATATATATATATATATATATATATATATATATATATATATATATATATATATATATATATATATATATATATATATATATATATATATATATATATATATATATATATATATATATATATATATATATATATATATATGTATGTGTGGGAAAAAAATCACAAGACTATTTCATCTCTACAGGCCTGTTTCATGAGGGGTTTTCCTCAATCCTCAGGAGATTTTATCCTGAGGATTATATATATATATATATATATGTATATATATATATATATGTATATATATATGTATATATATATATATATATATATATATATATATATATATATATATATATGTATATATATATATATATATATATGTATATATATATATATATATATGTATATATATATATATATATATATATATATATATATATATATATATATATATATATATATATATATATATATATATATATATATATATATATATATATATATGAAATACTTGAGTTGGTGAATTCTAGCTAAAATATATTCCCCTCTTAACCATGCCCCCAACCACTCCCCCGCCCCACCCCCGACCACGCCCCCCACCTCCCGGTATCGGAGGTCTCGAGGTTGGCAAGTATGTCCTCATCCAATGTGTTCTTGTTCCTCCTAGAACTAATCCAAGAGTAGAAAACGTAGACTGGAAGAGCAGACTGCAGTTTCACAAAGCATTAACCATTCCCTTTCTCGTCTTTCTGAACAGAGGCGGGCGGGTCAACTTTCACTATAGGAAAGTCCGTCTGGCTCTTATGGGCCATCGTCTTCAACAACTCAGTGCCCGTGGAGAACCCCAGGGGAACAACGAGCAAGATCATGGTGCTGATCTGGGCCTTCTTTGCCGTCATCTTCCTGGCCTCCTACACTGCTAACCTCGCTGCCTTCATGATCCAGGAGGAGTACATTGACACGGTGTCGGGGCTCTCGGACAAGAAGGTACTTCAGTGCTTGAATACCAATGAGCTGTACTGTGGAAAAAAGAAAGTCCATTTAAGCCGAAAGGCAGCCAAATACCATGAACTGAAGTGTTGAATTGATTACCATGAAGGACTTGAAGAAAAGAAAACCATCTCAATCAACATCGCAGTTGTTAAACGTGTACTTTAAGCAGTTCTAAGTGCTGCTTAAAGTCCACAGGTTGACCTTTGTTCCTCAAAGATCTGACTGTGTTCAAAGTGTATCAAATGAGTCTGCAAGAAGGCACAGAAATAGTTCAAACAAATCGGTGCACAGCCTGAGGTGTCTTTTGCCCCTTCCACCTCTCGTTTAGTTTCAGCATCCCGAGGAGCAATACCCACCTCTGAAGTTTGGCACGGTGCCCAACGGGAGCACGGAAAAAAACATCCGCTCCAACTACCCGGACATGCACCAGTACATGGGCAAATACAACCAGAGGGGTGTGGAGGACGCCATTCTCAACCTCAAGACCGGGTTCGTTTGTCATTCAGTATTCTGAGTCAGTGTTTCTTCCATCTTCCATTTCCATTACCAGCAGTCGGGGTTTTGGCAGAAATGTTTACTAGTTTTTCTCACACTTTTAGTTATTTTCGATAAGGTATGTCATAGCTTTAGTCCAGTTCTAGGCAACGCAAACTCCAAAAAGGTTTTAGTCCAGTTCTAGGCAAGACAAGGCAAGTTTATTTGAAGAGCACAACTCGTACTCAAGGCAATTCCAAAAGTAAGAATAAAATAATTGTAAAAACAATCATAATTCAAATTAAAATCAAAGAGTTTGAGTAAAATACGTTCAGTTGTCATATGCAGAACTGGATTTCAAGCCTGGACTTGAACATTGCCAATGCCGAGGCCTGTCTCACATCTTCTGGAAGACTATTCCAGAGTTTAGGAGCATAAAACTGAAACGCAGGTTCACCATGTTTGGTCCTGACTCTGGGCACCAGGAGTAGACCACTCCCTAAAGGTTCTCAGATGGTTCATATAATTCTAACGTGTCCGAGATGTTCTTTGGTACAAGACCATGAACTGACTTGTACACAAGGAGAGCTGTTTTAAAGTCTATTCTCTGAGCAGCAGTAAGCCAGTGCAGTGACCTAAACACTGGACTTGTGTGGTGGTATGTCCTGGTTTTAGTCCGGACTCGAGCAGCAGCATTCTGGATGTACTGCTGCTGCTTTACAACTTGTTTAAAGAGCACGTGATAAGACCATTACAGTAGTCTAACCTGCTGGAGACACACTTCAGACATCCTTCCTCTGATTTCGGCAATGTTTTTCAGGTGGAAGAAAGCTGCTGGTGTTATTGATCTAATGTGACTGTTAAAGTTAAAGTCCGAGTCCTAGATTTCTAACGTGACGACTCTGTTTTTTCGGGGAGGGGTTTTCAAGGCGACTCATAGTAGTTTCTCTTTGCTTCTGAAGGCTCTGGGCTGATATGATCATACTTCCAGGTTCTAGTCAGGACTCGAGCAGCAGCATTCTGAATGTACTGCAGTTGCTTTACAGCTTGTTTAGAGAGCACAGTGATAAGACCATGTCAGTAGTCTAACCTGCCGGAGACAAGGGCGTGGAGTAGTCTCTATAAGTCTGATTCAGACATCCTTCCTCTAATTTTGGCAATGTTTTTTTCAGATAGCTGCAGATGTTATTGATCTAATGTGACTTTTAAAGTTCAAGTCCGAGTCCTGGATTTCTAACCTGATGACTCGGTTTCAGGGAGGGGGTTTCAAGGTGACTCATAATAGTTTCTATTTGCTTCTGAAGGCACTGGACTGATATGATCATACTTCCAGGTTCTAGTCAGGACTCGAGCAGCAGCATTCTGAATGTACTGCAGTTGCTTTACAGCTTGTTTGGAGAGCACATTGATAAGACCGTTTCAGTAGTCTAACCTGCCGGAGACAAGGGCATGGAGTAGTCTCTATAAGTCTGATTCAGACATCCTTCCTCTAATTTTGGCAATGTTTTTTTCAGATAGCTGCAGATGTTATTGATCTAATGTGACTTTTAAAGTTCAAGTCCGAGTCCTAGATTTCTAACCTGATGACTCAGTTTCAGGGAGGGGGTTTCAAGGTGACTCATAATAGTTTCTATTTGCTTCTGAAGGCTCTGGACTGATATGATCATACTTCCAGGTTCTAGTCAGGACTCGAGCAGCAGCATTCTGAATGTACTGCAGTTGCTTTACAGCTTGCTTAGAGAGCACAGTGATAAGACCATGTCAGTAGTCTAACCTGCCGGAGACAAGGGCATGGATTAGTAGTCTCTATAAGTCTGATTCAGACATCCTTCCTCTAATTTTGGCAATGTTTTTTTCAGATAGCTGCAGATGTTATTGATCTAATGTGACTTTTAAAGTTCAAGTCCGAGTCCTAGATTTCCAACCTGATGACTCGGTTTCAGGGAGGGGGTTTCAAGGTGACTCATAATAGTTTCTATTTGCTTCTGAAGGCACTGGACTGATATGATCATACTTCTAGGTTCTAGTCAGGACTCGAGCAGCAGCATTCTGAATGTACTGCAGTTGCTTTACAGCTTGTTTGGAGAGCACATTGATAAGACCGTTTCAGTGGTCTAACCTGCCGGAGACAAGGGCATGGAGTAGTCTCTATAAGTCTGATTCAGACATCCTTCCTCTAATTTTGGCAATGTTTTTTTCAGATAGCTGCAGATGTTATTGATCTAATGTGACTTTTAAAGTTCAAGTCCGAGTCCTGGATTTCTAACCTGATGACTCGGTTTCAGGGAGGGGGTTTCAAGGTGACTCATAATAGTTTCTATTTGCTTCTGAAGGCACTGGACTGATATGATCATACTTCCAGGTTCTAGTCTGGACTCGAGCAGCAGCATTCTGAATGTACTGCAGTTGCTTTACAGCTTGTTTGGAGAGCACATTGATAAGACCGTTTCAGTAGTCTAACCTGCCGGAGACAAAGGCATGGAGTAGTCTCTATAAGTCTGATTCAGACATCCTTCCTCTAATTTTGGCAATGTTTTTTTCAGATAGCTGCAGATGTTATTGATCTAATGTGACTTTTAAAGTTCAAGTCCGAGTCCTGGATTTCCAACCTGATGACTCGGTTTCAGGGAGGGGGTTTCAAGGTGACTCATAATAGTTTCTATTTGCTTCTGAAGGCACTGGACTGATATGATCATACTTCCAGGTTCTAGTCAGGACTCGAGCAGCAGCATTCTGAATGTACTGCAGTTGCTTTACCGCTTGTTTGGAGAGCACATTGATAAGACCGTTTCAGTGGTCTAACCTGCCGGAGACAAGGGCATGGAGTAGTCTCTATAAGTCTGATTCAGACATCCTTCCTCTAATTTTGGCAATGTTTTTTTCAGATAGCTGCAGATGTTATTGATCTAATGTGACTTTTAAAGTTCAAGTCCGAGTCCTAGATTTCCAACCTGATGACTCGGTTTCAGGGAGGGGGTTTCAAGGTGACTCATAATAGTTTCTATTTGCTTCTGAAGGCACTGGACTGATATGATCATACTTCTAGGTTCTAGTCAGGACTCGAGCAGCAGCATTCTGAATGTACTGCAGTTGCTTTACAGCTTGTTTGGAGAGCACATTGATAAGACCGTTTCAGTGGTCTAACCTGCCGGAGACAAGGGCATGGAGTAGTCTCTATAAGTCTGATTCAGACATCCTTCCTCTAATTTTGGCAATGTTTTTTTCAGATAGCTGCAGATGTTATTGATCTAATGTGACTTTTAAAGTTCAAGTCCGAGTCCTGGATTTCTAACCTGATGACTCGGTTTCAGGGAGGGGGTTTCAAGGTGACTCATAATAGTTTCTATTTGCTTCTGAAGGCACTGGACTGATATGATCATACTTCCAGGTTCTAGTCTGGACTCGAGCAGCAGCATTCTGAATGTACTGCAGTTGCTTTACAGCTTGTTTGGAGAGCACATTGATAAGACCGTTTCAGTAGTCTAACCTGCCGGAGACAAAGGCATGGAGTAGTCTCTATAAGTCTGATTCAGACATCCTTCCTCTAATTTTGGCAATGTTTTTTTCAGATAGCTGCAGATGTTATTGATCTAATGTGACTTTTAAAGTTCAAGTCCGAGTCCTGGATTTCCAACCTGATGACTCGGTTTCAGGGAGGGGGTTTCAAGGTGACTCATAATAGTTTCTATTTGCTTCTGAAGGCACTGGACTGATATGATCATACTTCCAGGTTCTAGTCAGGACTCGAGCAGCAGCATTCTGAATGTACTGCAGTTGCTTTACCGCTTGTTTGGAGAGCACATTGATAAGACCGTTTCAGTGGTCTAACCTGCCGGAGACAAGGGCATGGAGTAGTCTCTAGAAGTCTGATTCAGACATCCTTCCTCTAATTTTGGCAATGTTTTTTTCAGATAGCTGCAGATGTTATTGATCTAATGTGACTTTTAAAGTTCAAGTCCGAGTCCTGGATTTCTAACCTGATGACTCGGTTTCAGGGAGGGGGTTTCAAGGTGACTCATAATAGTTTCTATTTGCTTCTGAAGGCTCTGGACTGATATGATCATACTTCCAGGTTCTAGTCAGGACTCGAGCAGCAATATTCTGAATGTACTGCAGTTGCTTTACAGCTTGTTTAGAGAGCACATTGATAAGACCGTTTCAGTAGTCTAACCTGCCGGAGACAAGGGCATGGAGTAGTCTCTATAAGTCTGATTCAGACATCCTTCCTCTAATTTTGGCAATGTTTTTTTCAGATAGCTGCAGATGTTATTGATCTAATGTGACTTTTAAAGTTCAAGTCTGAGTCCTAGATTTCTAACCTGATGATCCGGTTTCAGGGAGGGGGTTTCAAGGTGACTCATAATAGTTTCTATTTGCTTCTGAAGGCACTGGACTGATATGATCATACTTCCAGGTTCTAGTCAGGACTCGAGCAGCAGCATTCTGAATGTACTGCAGTTGCTTTACAGCTTGTTTGGAGAGCACATTGATAAGACCGTTTCAGTGGTCTAACCTGCCGGGGACAAAGGCTTGGATTAGGAGTCTCTATAAGTCTGATTTAGACACCATTCCTATGATTTTGGCAATGTTTTTCAGAAAGTTGCTAATGTTACTGACTTAAAGTGGCTTGTTAAAGTTCAAGTCTGAGTCCTGGGTTTCTAACCTGACTACTCGGTTTTAGTCGAGAGGTTTCAAGGTGACTAATAAGAGTTTCTCTTTTTCCTTATGTGGGCCAAAGACAATGATTTCAGTTGTGCCCGAGTTCAGCTGAAGAAAATTGTTTGGCATCCACGCATTGATCTGTTAGATGCAGCGACAACGTGAATCAACAAAGAATGTGCAAGTCTTTTAACAAATGAATTCGGGTCACTAGGCATAGGGCTTGAACGTGTGACGTGAAAACTCAACACCCTATGGGTCGTACTGCATCGAAATAACATCTTTACATTGGATTAGATTAAAGACGCTGTGCTAACGTTGTGTTTTTTTCTTTAACAAGTTCCAAATATGTCGGCATCAGTAACCGTCACAATGGTTGCCACAATCGCTTCAGAAAAATAACAAAATATTTGGTGAGATTTGCCTCATTTTCAGCGCGAAAGCAAAGCTAAGGAACCTGGTTAATGAGCAAAGAAACCAGCTGTGAATATCTGCCCAGCAGGCACAAGACATTGATACAACAATGACTATACACGTCTTTTAAGACTGACTTTGAAACAAGGTTGCAAAATAGTTGTATTAGTCAATTAAAACAACATTGCAAAATAGTTGTGTTTGTAAATTGAGACAACGTTGCAACATAGTTGTATTAGTCAATTGAGACAACGTTGCAACATAGTTGTATTAGTCAATTGAGACAACGTTGCAACACAGTTGTATTAGTCAATTGAGACAACGTTGCAACATAGTTGTATTAGTCAATTGAGACAACGTTGCAAAATAGTCACATTAATCAATTCAGACAACGTTGCAAAATAGTTGTTAGTAAATTGAGACAATGTTGCAAAATAGTTGTATTAGTCAATTGAGACAACGTTGCAAAATAGTTGTATTAGTAAAATTAAGAGAACCTTGCAAAATAGTTATATTAGTAAATTTAAGACAACCTTGCAAAATAGTTGTATAAATCAATTGAGACAACGTTGCAACATAGTTGTATTAGTCAATTGAGACAAGGTTGCAAAATAGTCGCATTAATCAATTCAGAAAATGTTGCAAAATAGTTGTTAGTAAATTGAGACAAAGTTGCAAAAGAGTTTTATTAGTAAAATTAAGACAACCTTACAAAATAGTTGTATTAGTCAATTGAGACAACGTTGCAAAATAGTTGTATTAGTCAATTGAGACAACGTTGCAAAATAGTTGTTAATAATTGAGACAATGTTGCAAAATAGTTGTATTAGTCAATTGAGACAACGTTGCAAAATAGTTGTATTAGTAAAATTAAGAGAACCTTGCAAAATAGTTGTTAGTAAATTGAGACAAAGTTGCAAAAGAGTTTTATTAGTAAAATTAAGACAACCTTACAAAATAGTTGTATTGGTCAATTGAGACAACGTTGCAACATAGTTGTATTAGTCAATTGAGACAACGTTGCAACATAGTTGTATTAGTCAATTGAGACAACGTTGCAAAATAGTTGTTAGTAAATTGAGACAATGTTGCAAAATAGTTGTATTAGTCAATTGAGACAACGTTGCAAAATAGTTGTATTAGTAAAATTAAGAGAACCTTGCAAAATAGTTGTTAGTAAATTGAGACATAGTTGCAAAAGAGTTTTATTAGTAAAATTAAGACAACCTTACAAAATAGTTGTATTAGTCAATTTAGACAACGTTGCAACATAGTTGTATTAGTCAATTGAGACAACGTTGCAAAATAGTTGTTAGTAAATTGAGACAATGTTGCAAAATAGTTGTATTAGTCAATTGAGACAACGTTGCAAAATAGTTGTATTAGTAAAATTAAGACAACCTTGCAAAATAGTTGTATTAGTAAAATTAAGACAACCTTGCAAAATAGCTGTATAAATCAATTGAGACAACGTTGCAAAATAGTTGTATTAGTCAATTGAGACAACGTTGCAACATAGTTGTATTAGTCAATTGAGACAACGTTGCAAAATAGTTGTTAGTAAATTGAGACAACGTTGCAAAATAGTTGTATTAGTCAATTGAGATAACTTTGCAAAATAGTCGCATTAATCAATTCAGACAACGTTGAAAAATTGTTGTTAGTAAATTGAGACAATGTTGCAAAATAGTTGTATTAGTCAATTGAGACAACGTTGCAAAATAGTTGTTAGTAAATTGAAACAATGTTGCAAAATAGTTGTATTAGTCAATTGAGACAACCTTGCAAAATAGTTGTATTAGTAAAATTAAGACAACCTTGCAAAATAGTTGTATTAGTCAATGAGACAACGTTGCAAAATAGTTGTATTAGTCAATGAGACAACGTTGCAAAATAGTTGTTAGTAAATTGAGACAATGTTGCAAAATAGTTGTATTAGTCAATTGAGACAACGTTGCAAAATAGTTGTATTAGTAAAATTAAGACAACCTTGCAAAATAGTTGTATTAGTAAAATTAAGACAACCTTGCAAAATAGTTGTATAAATCAATTGAGACAACGTTGCAACATAGTTGTATTAGTCAATTGAGACAACGTTGCAAAATAGTCGCATTAATCAATTCAGACAACGTTGCAAAATAGTTGTATTAGTAAAATTAAGACAACCTTGCAAAATAGTGGTATTAGTCAATTGAGACAACATTGCAACATAGTTGTATTAGTCAATGAGACAACGTTGCAAAATAGTCGCATTAATCTATTCAGACAATGTTGCAAAATAGTTGTTAGTAAATTGAGACAAAGTTGCAAAAGAGTTTTATTAGTAAAATTAAGACAACCTTACAAAATAGTTGTATTAGTCAATTGAGACAACGTTGCAAAATAGTTGTATTAGTCAATTGAGATAACTGCAAAATAGTCGCATTAATCAATTCAGATGCTGAAAAATTGTTGTTAGTAAATTGAGACAATGTTGCAAAATGGTTGTATTAGTCAATTGAGACAACGTTGCAAAATAGTAGTTAGTAAATTGGGACAATGTTGCAAAATAGTTGTATTAGTCAATTAAGACAACGTTGCAAAATAGTTGTATTAGTAAAATTAAGACAACCTTGCAAAATAGTTGTATTAGTAAAATTAAGACAACCTTGCAAAATAGTTGTATTAGTAAAATTAAGACAACCTTGCAAAATAGCTGTATAAATCAATTGAGACAACGTTGCAACATAGTTGTATTAGTCAATTGAGACAACGTTGCAAAATAGTCGCATTAATCAATTCAGACAACGTTGCAAAATAGTTGTATTAGTAAAATTAAGAAAACCTTGCAAAATAGTTGTATTAGTCAATTGAGACAACGTTGCAACATAGTTGTATTAGTCAATGAGACAACGTTGCAAAATAGTCGCATTAATCAATTCAGACAATGTTGCAAAATAGTTGTTAGTAAATTGAGACAAAGTTGCAAAAGAGTTTTATTAGTAAAATTAAGACAACCTTACAAAATAGTTGTATTAGTCAATTGAGACAACGTTGCAAAATAGTTGTTAGTAAATTGAGACAATGTTGCAAAATAGTTGTATTAGTCAATTGAGACAACGTTGCAAAATAGTTGTATTAGTAAAATTAAGACAACCTTGCAAAATAGTTGTATTAGTAAAATTAAGACAACCTTACAAAATAGCTGTATAAATCAATTGAGACAACGTTGCAACATAGTTGTATTAGTCAATTGAGACAACGTTGCAAAATAGTCGCATTAATCAATTCAGACAACGTTGCAAAATAGTTGTATTAGTAAAATTAAGACAACCTTGCAAAATAGTTGTATTAGTCAATTGAGACAATGTTGCAACATAGTTGTATTAGTCAATGAGACAACGTTGCAAAATAGTCGCATTAATCAATTCAGAAAATGTTGCAAAATAGTTGTTAGTAAATTGAGACAAAGTTGCAAAAGAGTTTTATTAGTAAAATTAAGACAACCTTACAAAATAGTTGTATTAGTCAATTGAGATAACGTTGCAAAATAGTTGTATAAGTCAATTGAGATAACTTTGCAAAATAGTCGCATTAATCAATTCAGACAACGTTGAAAAATTGTTGTTAGTAAATTGAGACAATGTTGCAAAATAGTTGTATTAGTCAATTGAGACAACGTTGCAAAATAGTTGTTAGTAAATTGAGACAATGTTGCAAAATAGTTGTATTAGTCAATTGAGACAATGTTGCAAAATATTTGTATTAGTAAAATTAAGACAACCTTGCAAAATAGTTGTATAAATCAATTGAGACAACGTTGCAACATAGTTGTATTAGTCAATTGAGACAAGGTTGCAAAATAGTCGCATTAATCAATTCAGACAACGTTGCAAAATAGTTGTATTAGTAAAATTAAGACAACCTTGCAAAATAGTTGTATTAGTCAATTGAGACAACGTTGCAACATAGTTGTATTAGTCAATGAGACAACGTTGCAAAATAGTCGCATTAATCAATTCAGACAATGTTGCAAAATAGTTGTTAGTAAATTGAGACAAAGTTGCAAAAGAGTTTTATTAGTAAAATTAAAACAACCTTACAAAATAGTTGTATTAGTCAATTGAGACAACGTTGCAAAATAGTCACATTAATCAATTTAGACAACGTTGCAAAATAGTTGTTAGTAAATTGAGACAATGTTGCAAAATAGTTGTATTAGTCAATTGAGACAACGTTGCAAAACAGTTGTATTAGTAAAATTAAGAGAACCTTGCAAAATAGTTGTATTAGTAAAATTAAGACAACCTTGCAAAATAGTTGTATAAATCAATTGAGACAACCTTGCAACATAGTTGTATTAGTCAATTGAGACAAGGTTGCAAAATAGTCGCATTAATCAATTCAGAAAATGTTGAAAAATAGTTGTTAGTAAATTGAAACAAAGTCGCAAAAGAGTTTTATTAGTAAAATTAAAACAACCTTACAAAATAGTTGTATTATTCAATTGAGACAACGTTGCAAAATAGTTGTATAAGTCAATTGAGATAACTTTGCAAAATAGTCGCATTAATCAATTCAGACAACGTTGAAAAATTGTTGTTAGTAAATTGAGACAATGTTGCAAAATAGTTGTATTAGTCAATTGAGACAACATTGCAACATAGTTGTATTAGTCAATTGAGACAACGTTGCAACATAGTTGTATTAGTCAATTGAGACAACGTTGCAAAATAGTCACATTAATCAATTCAGACAACGTTGCAAAAGAGTTGTTAGTAAATTGAGACAATGTTGCAAAATAGTTGTATTAGTCAATTGAGACAACGTTGCAAAATAGTTGTATTAGTAAAATTAAGACAACCTTGCAAAATAGTTGTATTAGTAAAATTAAGAAAACCTTGCAAAATAGTTGTATAAATCAATTGAGACAACGTTGCAACATAGTTGTATTAGTCAATTGAGACAACGTTGCAAAATAGTCGCATTAATCAATTCAGACAACGTTGCAAAATAGTTGTATAAGTAAAATTAAGACAACCTTGCAAAATAGTTGTATTAGTCAATTGAGACAACGTTGCAACATAGTTGTATTAGTCAATGAGACAACGTTGCAAAATAGTCGCATTAATCAATTCAGAAAATGTTGCAAAATAGTTGTTAGTAAATAGAGACAAAGTTGCAAAAGAGTTTTATTAGTAAAATTAAAACAACCTTACAAAATAGTTGTATTAGTCAATTGAGACAACGTTGCAAAATAGTTGTATAAGTCAATTGAGATAACTTTGCAAAATAGTCGCATTAATCAATTCAGACAACGTTGAAAAATTGTTGTTAGTAAATTGAGACAATGTTGCAAAATAGTTGTATTAGTCAATTGAGACAATGTTGCAAAATAGTAGTTAGTAAATTGAGACAATGTTGCAAAATAGTTGTATTAGTCAAGTGAGACAACGTTGCAAAATAGTTGTATTAGTAAAATTAAGACAACCTTGCAAAATAGTTGTATAAGTAAAATTAAGACAACCTTGCAAAATAGTTGTATAAATCAATTGAGACAACGTTGCAACATAGTTGTATTAGTCAATTGAGACAAAGTTGCAAAATAGTCGCATTAATCAATTCAGACAACGTTGCAAAATAGTTGTATTAGTAAAATTAAGACAACCCTGCAAAATAGTTGTATTAGTCAATTGAGACAACATTGCAACATAGTTGTATTAGTCAATGAGACAACGTTGCAAAATAGTCGCATTAATCAATTCAGACAATGTTGCAAAATAGTTGTTAGTAAATTGAGACAAAGTTGCAAAAGAGTTTTATTAGTAAAATTAAGACAACCTTACAAAATAGTTGTATTAGTCAATTGAGACAACGTTGCAAAATAGTTGTATTAGTCAATTGAGACAACGTTGCAACATAGTTGTATTAGTCAATTGAGACAACGTTGCAAAATAGTTGTTAGTAAATTGAGACAATGTTGCAAAATAAGTGTATTAGTCAATTGAGACAACGTTGCAACATAGTTGTATTAGTCAATTGAGACAACATTGCAAAATAGTTGTTAGTAAATTGAGACAATGTTGCAAAATAGTTGTATTAGTCAATTGAGACAACGTTGCAAAATAGTTGTATTAGTAAAATTAAGACAACCTTGCAAAATAGTTGTATTAGTAAAATTAAGACAACCTTGCAAAATAGCTGTATAAATCAATTGAGACAACGTTGCAACATTGTTGTATTAGTCAATTGAGACAACGTTGCAAAATAGTCGCATTAATCAATTCAGACAACGTTGCAAAATAGTTGTATTAGTAAAATTAAGACAACCTTGCAAAATAGTTGTATTAGTCAATTGAGACAACGTTGCAACATAGTTGTATTAGTCAATGAGACAACGTTGCAAAATAGTCGCATTAATCAATTCAGACAATGTTGCAAAATAGTTGTTAGTAAATTGAGACAAAGTTGCAAAAGAGTTTTATTAGTAAAATTAAGACAACCTTACAAAATAGTTGTATTAATCAATTGAGACAACGTTGCAAAATAGTTGTATTAGTCAATTGAGACAACGTTGCAACATAGTTGTATTAGTCAATTGAGACAACTTTGCAAAATAGTTGTTAGTAAATTGAGACAATGTTGCAAAATAGTTGTATTAGTCAATCGAGACAACGTTGCAACATAGTTGTATTAGTCAATTGAGACAACATTGCAAAATAGTTGTTAGTAAATTGAGACAATGTTGCAAAAAAGTTGTATTAGTCAATTGAGACAACGTTTCAAAATAGTTGTATTAGTAAAATCATGACAACCTTGCAAAATAGTTGTATTAGTCAATTGAGACAACGTTGCGAAATAGTTGTTAGTAAATTGAGACAATGTTGCAAAATAGTTGTATTAGTCAATTGAGACAACGTTGCAAAATAGTTGTATTAGTAAAATTAAGACAACCTTGCAAAATAGTTGTATTAGTAAAATTAAGACAACCTTGCAAAATAGCTGTATAAATCAATTGAGACAACGTTGCAACATAGTTGTATTAGTCAATTGAGACAACGTTGCAAAATAGTCGCATTAATCAATTCAGACAACGTTGCAAAATAGTTGTATTAGTAAAATTAAGACAACCTTGCAAAATAGTTGTATTAGTCAATTGAGACAACGTTGCAACACAGTTGTATTAGTCAATGAGACAACGTTGCAAAATAGTTGTATTAGTCAATGAGACAATGTTGCAAAATAGTCGCATTAATCAATTCAGACAATGTTGCAAAATAGTTGTTAGTAACTTGAGACAAAGTTGCAAAAGAGTTTTATTAGTAAAATTAAGACAACCTTACAAAATAGTTGTATTAGTCAATTGAGACAACGTTGCAAAATAGTTGTTAGTAAATTGAGACAATGTTGCAAAATTGTTGTATTAGTCAATTGAGACAACTTTGCAAAACAGTTGTTAGTAAATTGAGACAATTTGCAAAATAGTTGTATTAGTCAATTGAGACAACGTTGCAACATAGTTGTATTAGTCAATTGAGACAACTTTGCAAAATAGTTGTTAGTAAATTGAGACAATGTTGCAAAATAGTTGTATTAGTCAATTGAGACAACGTTGCAACATAGTTGTATTAGTCAATTGAGACAACGTTGCAAAATAGTTGTTAGTAAATTGAGACAATGTTGCAAAATAGTTGTATTAGTCAATTGAGACAACGTTGCAAAATAGTTGTATTAGTAAAATTAAGACAACCTTGCAAAATAGTTGTATTAGTAAAATTAAGACAACCTTGCAAAATAGCTGTATAAATCAATTGAGACAACGTTGCAACATTGTTGTATTAGTCAATTGAGACAACGTTGCAAAATAGTCGCATTAATCAATTCAGACAACGTTGCAAAATAGTTGTATTAGTAAAATTAAGACAACCTTGCAAAATAGTTGTATTAGTAAAATTAAGACAACCTTGCAAAATAGCTGTATAAATCAATTGAGACAACGTTGCAACATTGTTGTATTAGTCAATTGAGACAACATTGCAAAATAGTCGCATTAATCAATTCAGACAACGTTGCAAAATAGTTGTATTAGTAAAATTAAGACAACCTTGCAAAATAGTTGTATTATTCAATTGAGACAACGTTGCAACATAGTTGTATTAGTCAATGACACAACGTTGCAAAATAGTCGCATTAATCAATTCAGACAATGTTGCAAAATAGTTGTTAGTAAATTGAGACAAAGTTGCAAAAGAGTTTTATTAGTAAAATTAAGACAACCTTACAAAATAGTTGTATTAGTCAATTGAGACAACGTTGCAAAATAGTTGTATTAGTCAATTGAGAAAACGTTGCAACATAGTTGTATTAGTCAATTGAGACAACTTTGCAAAATAATTGTTAGTAAATTGAGACAATGTTGCAAAATAGTTGTATTAGTCAATTGAGACAACCTTGCAACATAGTTGTATTAGTCAATTGAGACAACGTTGCAAAATAGTTGTTAGTAAATTGAGACAATGTTGCAAAATAGTTGTATTAGTCAATTGAGACAACGTTGCAAAATAGTTGTATTAGTAAAATTAAGACAACCTTGCAAAATAGTTGTATTAGTAAAATTAAGACAACCTTGCAAAATAGCTGTATAAATCAATTGAGACAACGTTGCAACATTGTTGTATTAGTCAATTGAGACAACGTTGCAAAATAGTCGCATTAATCAATTCAGACAACGTTGCAAAATAGTTGTATTAGTAAAATTAAGACAACATTGCAAAATAGTTGTATTAGTAAAATTAAGACAACCTTGCAAAATAGCTGTATAAATCAATTGAGACAACGTTGCAACATTGTTGTATTAGTCAATTGAGACAACGTTGCAAAATAGTCGCATTAATCAATTCAGACAACGTTGCAAAATAGTTTTATTAGTAAAATTAAGACAACCTTGCAAAATAGTTGTATTAGTCAATTGAGACAACGTTGCAACATAGTTGTATTAGTCAATGAGACAACGTTGCAAAATAGTCGCATTAATCAATTCAGACAATGTTGCAAAATAGTTGTTAGTAAATTGAGACAAAGTTGCAAAAGAGTTTTATTAGTAAAAGTAAGACAACCTTACAAAATAGTTGTATTAGTCAATTGAGACAACGTTGCAAAATAGTTGTATTAGTCAATTGAGACAACGTTGCAACATAGTTGTATTAGTCAATTGAGACAACTTTGCAAAATAGTTGTTAGTAAATTGAGACAATGTTGCAAAATAGTTGTATTAGTCAATTGAGACAACGTTGCAACATAGTTGTATTAGTCAATTTAGACAACGTTGCAAAATAGTTGTTAGTAAATTGAGACAATGTTGCAAAATAGTTGTATTAGTCAATTGAGACAACGTTGCAAAATAGTTGTATTAGTAAAATTAAGACAACCTTGCAAAATAGTTGTATTAGTAAAATTAAGACAACCTTGCAAAATAGCTGTATAAATCAATTGAGACAACGTTGCAACATTGTTGTATTAGTAAAATTAAGACAACCTTGCAAAATAGTTGTATTAGTCAATTGAGACAACGTTGCAACATAGTTGTATTAGTCAATGAGACAACGTTGCAAAATAGTTGCATTAATCAATTCAGACAATGTTGCAAAATAGTTGTTAGTAAATTGAGACAAAGTTGCAAAAGAGTTGTATTAGTAAAATTAAGACAACCTTACAAAATAGTTGTATTATTCAATTGAGACAACGTTGCAAAATAGTTGTATAAGTCAATTGAGATAACTTTGCAAAATAGTCGCATTAATCAATTCAGACAACGTTGAAAAATTGTTGTTAGTAAATTGAGACAATGTTGCAAAATAGTTGTATTAGTCAATTGAGACAACATTGCAACATAGTTGTATTAGTCAATTGAGACAACGTTGTAACATAGTTGTGTTAGTCAATTGAGACAACTTGCAAAATAGTCACATTAATCAATTCAGACAACGTTGCAAAAGAGTTGTTAGTAAATTGAGACAATGTTGCAAAATAGTTGTATTAGTCAATTGAGACAACGTTGCAAAATAGTTGTATTAGTAAAATTAAGAGAACCTTGCAAAATAGTTGTATTAGTAAAATTAAGACAACCTTGCAAAATAGTTGTATAAATCAATTGAGACAACGTTGCAACATAGTTGTATTAGTCAATTGAGACAAGGTTGCAAAATAGTCGCATTAATCAATTCAGACAACGTTGCAAAATAGTTGTATTAGTAAAATTAAGACAACCTTGCAAAATAGTTGTATTAGTCAATTGAGACAACTTTGCAACATAGTTGTATTAGTCAATGAGACAACGTTGCAAAATAGTCGCATTAATCAATTCAGAAAATGTTGCAAAATAGTTGTTAGTAAATTGAGACAAAGTTGCAAAAGAGTTTTATTAGTAAAATTAAAACAACCTTACAAAATAGTTGTATTAGTCAATTGAGACAACGTTGCAAAATAGTTGTATAAGTCAATTGAGATAACTTTGCAAAATAGTCGCATTAATCAATTCAGACAACGTTGAAAAATTGTTGTTAGTAAATTGAGACAATGTTGCAATATAGTTGTATTAGTCAATTGAGACAACGTTGCAAAATAGTAGTTAATAAATTGAGACAATGTTGCAAAATAGTTGTATTAGTCAATTGAGACAACATTGCAAAATAGTTGCATTAGTCAATTGAAATAATGTTGCAAAATAGTTGTAATAGTCAATTGAGACAACATTGCAAAATAGTTGCATTAGTCAATTCAAATAATGTTGCAGAACAGTTGTTAGTAAATCGAGATAATGTTGCAAAATAGTTGTATTAGTCAATTGAGACAACGTTGCCAAATAGTTGCATTAGTCAATTGAGACAACGTTGAAAAAATAGTTGTTAGTAAATTGAGACAACGTTGCCAAATAGTTGTATTAGTCAATTGGGAAAACGTTGCAAAATAGTCGCATTAATCAATTCAGATAACGTTGCAAAATAGTTATACTACTAAAATTGAGACATTGCAAAATAGTTGTACTAGTTAATTGAGACAACATTGAAAAATAGTTGTATTAGTCAATTGAGAAAACATTGCAAAATAGTTGTATTAGTCAATTGAGAAAATGTTGCAAAATAGTCGCATTAATCAATTGAGACAATGTTGCAAAATATGTGTATTAGTAAATTGAGACAACGTTGCAAAATAGTTGTATTAGTCAACTGAGACAATGTTGCAAAATAGTTGTATTAGTCAATTGAGACAATGTTACAAAATACTTGTTAGTAAATTGAGACAAGGTTGCAAAATAGTTGTATTAGTCAACTGAGACAATGTTGCAAAATAGTTGTATTAGTCAATTGAGACAACGTTGCAAAAGAGTTTTATTTGTAAAATTAAGAAAACCTTGCAAAATAGTTGTATTAGTCAATTGAGACGAAGTTGCAAAAGAGTTTTATTAGTAAAATTAAGACAACCTTGCAAAATAGTTGTATTAGTCAATTGAGACAATGTTGCAAAATAGTTGTTCGTCAATTGAGACAACATTTCAAAATAGTTGTATTAGTCAATTGAGACAACATTGCAAAATAGTTGTATTAGTAAATTGAGACAACGTTGCAAAATAGTTGTATTAGTCAATTGAGACAATGTTGCAAAAATAGTTGTATTAGTCAATTGAGATAACGTTGAAAACTAGTTGTATTAGTCAATTGAGACAAGGTTGCAAAATAGTTGTATTAGTCAATTGAGATAACGTTGAAAACTAGTTGTATTAGTAAATTGAGAAAAGGTTGAAAAATAGTTGTATAAGTCGATTGAGACAACTTTGCAAAATAGTTGTATTAGTCAATTGAGATAACGTTGAAAACTAGTTGTATTAGTAAATTGAGACAACGTTGAAAAATAGTTATATTAGTCAATTGAGACAATGTTGCAAAATAGTTGTATTAGTCAATTGAGATAACGTTGCAAAATAGTTGTATTAGTCAATTGAGACAATGTTGCAAAATAGTTGTATTAGTCGATTGAGATAATGTCTGATCCACGTTGTTGGTTGGGAAATGACCAAATTCCAACGGTCAAAGCAACGTCACAAACTGACATTGAATAAGCGTTGTCAAAAAGCATGTTGTTTCAATGTTGTATTTGTGTTGTCGAGTATTGGTTGGAAAAAACGAGCACATTTTAATGGTCAAATCAACGTCAGAAGCCAACATTGATTAAACGTCATCAACAAACACGTTGTTTTAACGTTATATTGAGTTGTTCAACGTCAGGACCTCATTCAACAAGTTGTTTCACAAACTTCTCCAAATACCTCATTTTTCAACCGATTTGAACCGTTCCAACATCCACACACTCCCCCTCACCCTGGACATTCAAGCCAGCATGTTTACCGGTTCCGAAAAAAATTCCTGATTACCCGAAATTACCAGCAATTTCCCCCTAAATATACAAACTTCTCCATATACCTAATTTTTCAACCGATTTGAACCGTTCCAACATCCACACACTCCCCCTCACCCTGGAAATTCAAGCCAACATGTTTCCTGGTTCCGAAAAAATTCCATGATTACCCAAAACTACCAGGAATTTCCCCCTAAATATACAAACTTCTCTATATACCTCATTTTTAAAACCAATTGGAACCGTTCCAACGTCCACACACTCCCCCTCACCCTGGACATTCAAGCCAGCATGTTTCCCGGTTTCGAAAAAAATTCCTGATTACCCGAAATTACCAGGAATTTCCCCCTAGAAATACAAACTTCTCCATATACCTCATTTTTCAACCGATTTGAACCGTTCCAACCTCCACACACTCCCCTCACCCTGGACATTCAAACCATCATGTTTCCTGGTTCCGAAAAAATTCTCTGATTACCCAAAATGATCAGGAATTTTCCCCTAAAAATACAAACTTCTCCATATACTTAATTTTTCAACCAATTTAAACCGTTCCAACGTCCACACACTCCCCTCACCCTGGAAATTCAAGCCAGCATGTTTTCTGGTTCCGAAAAATATTCCTGATTACCCGAAATTACCAGCAATTTACCCCTAAATTATACAAACTTCTCCATATACCTAATTTTTCAACTGATTTGAACCGTTCCAACATCCACACACTCCCCCTCACCCTTAACATTCAAGAAAAAATGTTTCCTGGTTACGAAAAAATTCCATTATTACCCAAAATTACCAGAAATGTCCCCCTAAATATACAAACTTCTCCATATACCTCATTTTTAAAACCAATTGAAACCGTTCCAACATCCACACACTCCCCCTCACCTTGGACATTCAAGCCAACATGTTTCCTGGTTCAGAAAAAATTCCCTGATTACCCAAAATTACCAGGAATTTCCCCCTAAATATACAAATTTCTCCATATACCTCATTTTTCAACCGATTTGAACCATTCCAACGTCCACACACTCCCCTCACCCTGGAAATTCAAACCATCATGTTTCCTGGTTCCGAAAAAATTCTCTGATTACCCAAAATGACCAGGAATTTTCCCCTAAAAATACAAACTTCTCCATATACCTCATTTTTCAACCGATTTAAACCGTTCCAACATCCACACACTCCCCTCACCCTGGACATTCAAGACAGCATGTTTTCCAGTTCCGAAAAATATTCCTGATTACCCGAAATTACCAGCAATTTCCCCCTAAATTATACAAACTTCTCCATATACCTAATTTTTCAACTGATTTGAACCGTTCCAACATCCAGACAATCCCCCTCACCCTTAACATTCAAGCCAAAATGTTTCCTGGTTACGAAAAAATTCCATGATTACCCAAAATTACCAGGAATTTCCCTCTAAATATACAAACTTCTCCATATACCTCATTTTTAAAACCAATTGAAACCGTTCCAACATCCACAAACTCCCCCTCACCTTGGACATTCAAGCCAACATGTTTCCTGGTTCAGAAAAAATTCCTTGATTACCCAAAATTACCAGGAATTTCCCCCTTAATATACAAATTTCTCCATATACCTCATTTTTAAAACCAATTGGAACCGTTCCAACATCCACACACTCTCTCTCACCCTGGACATTCAAACCAGCATGTTTCCCGGTTCTGAAAAAATTCCCTGATTACCCTAAATTACAAGGAATTCCTCCCTAAATATACAAACTTCTCCATATACCTAGTTTTTCAACCGATTTGAACCGTTCCAACATCCACACACTCCCCCTCACCTTGGACATTCAAGCCAGCATGTTTCCTGGTTCCGAAAAAAATCCCTGATTACCAAAAATGACCAGGACTTTCCCCATAAATATACAAACTTCTCCATATACCTAATTATTCAACCGATTTGAACCGTTCCAACATCCACACACTCCCCCTCACCCTGGACATTCAAGCCAGCATGTTTACCGGTTCCGAAAAAATTCCCTGATTTCCCGAAATTACCTGTAATTTCCCTCTAAATATAAAAACTTCTCCATATACCTAATTGTTCAACCGATTGGAACTGTTCCTACATCCACACACTCCCCTCACCCTGGAAATTCAAGCCAGCATGTTTCCTGGTTCCGAAAAAAATTCCCTGATTACCCGAAATGATCAAGAATGTCCCCATAAAATGACAAACTTCTCCATATATTTAATTTTTTAACCGATTCGAACCATTCCAACATCCCCACACTCCCCTCACCCTGGACATTCAAGCCAGCATGTTTCCCGGTTCCGAAAAAATTCCCTGATTACCCAAAATGACCAGGAATTTTCCCCTAAAAATACAAACTTCTCCATATACCTAATTTTTCAACCGATTTGAACCGTTCCAACATCCCCACACTCCCCTCACCCTGGATATTCAAGCCATTATGTTTCCCGGTTCCCAAAAAATTCCCTGATTACCCCAAATTACAAGGAATTCCTCCCTAAATATACAAACTTCTCCATATACCTAATTTGTCAACCGATTTGAATCGTTCCAACATCCACACACTCCCCCTCACCTTGGACATTCAAGTCAGCATGTTTCCTGGTTCCGAAAAAAATCCCTGTTTACCCAAAATGACCAGGACTTTCCCCCTAAATATACAAACTTCTCCATATACCTAATTTTTCAACCGATTTGAACCGTTCCAACATCCACACACTCCCTCTCACCCTGGAAATTCAAGCCAGCATGTTTCCCGGTTCTGAAAAAATTCCCTGATTACCCTAAATTATCAGGAATTCCTGCTTAAATATACAAACTTCTCCATATACCTCATTTTTCAACCGATTTGAACCGTTCCAACATCCACACACTCCCCCTCACCTTGGACATTCAAGCCAGCATGTTTCCTGGTTCCGGAAAAAATCCCTGATTACCAAAAATGACCAGGACTTTTCCCATAAATATACAAACTTCTCCATATACCTAATTATTCAACCGATTTTAACCGTTCCAAAATCCACACACTCCCCCTCACCCTGGACATTCAAGGCAGCATGTTTACCGGTTCTGAAAAAAATTCCCTGATTACCCAAAATTACCGGCAATTTCCCTCTAAATATACAAACTTCTCCATATACCTAATTTTTCAACCGATTGGAACCATTCCTTTATCCACACACTCCCCTCACCCTGGAAATTCAAGCCAGCATGTTTCCTGGTTCCGAAAAAAATTCCCTGATTACCCGATATGACCAATAATGTCCCCATAAAATGACAAACTTCTCCATATACCTAATTTTTTACCGATTCGAACCGTTCAAATGTCCACACACTCCCCCTCACCCTGGAATTTCAAGCCAGCATGTTTCCCGGTTCCGAAAAAAATTCCCTGATTACCCGAAATGACCAAGAATGTCCCCATAAAATGACAAACTTCTCCATAAACCTAATTTTTTAACCGATTCGAACCGTTCTAACGTCCACACACTCCCCCTCACCCTGGACTTTCAAGCCAGCATGTTTGCCGGTTCCGAAAAAAATTCCCTGATTACCCGAAATGACCACGAATGTCCCCCTAAAAATACAAACTTCTCCATACACCTCATTTTTCAACCGATTCGAATTGTTTTAACGTCCATTCGCTCCCCCTCACCCTGGACATTCAGCCGGTTCCGAAAAAAATTCCCTGATTACCCGAAATAACCAAGAATTTCCCCCTAAAAATACAAACTTCTCCATATACCTAATTTTTCAGCCGATTTGAACCATTCTAACGTCCACACACTCCCCTCACCCTGGACATTCAAGCATTTAATGTCCACCCACTGGTATCGGCGCACATATGGGCATCCACACGCAATTCCTTCCGCAATTGCAAAATTCTATTTAAAAAGTGACGCCTTACTTTTGAACGCTTTCTATCAGGCATCCCTTGCCTTGCTGGCAGGAAAAAGGCGCCCGTTTGCCCGACAAGTGTTTGAGTCTGCGACCAGACCTGATGTCACGTGCAATAAAAAATATTCTTTAGATCGGTAACCAATAAAAGCACTCAATTCCGTACCGGTCACCAAATATACATATTACAGGAATGTCGACAGAATTCAGAAAATCACTTGTTTTCCCCTTTTTTCCCCTGGGAAATGTCCCATATTTTGAAGCGGAAATGTTGACGGGTACCAAAATAGACAGCGGGCAATCAATAAAGAGCTAACGGTCTTTCCTAGAATCTGATAAATGGCAGCACGGTGGACCGGTGGTTAGCACTTTGCTAACTCAAATCTCCTGTTTGACTTTGCACGTTTCGCTCTCTGGTGGAGTCCAAGCGGTCCCGTCCGCGTCTCGCCTCGCCCCGGACGGGATCAAGCGGCGTGGGAGTGGACGATGCTAATAAACCAACACCTGCACCTTGAAAGCGTCGCACTCTCGCTCACATTTTAATCTTTCCTCTCAACTCTGCCACCGCGGCTGTCGCTGTCGACACCTTGGCGGCAACACGAGCGGCCAAATCTGCGTTGCCAGGCGTGCGTGTTGCGACAGATATCACCCCCCCCCCCCACCCCCCACCCCCTTTGCCTACCACACTTAAACCGTTTCCTTTGCTTCCTTAAAGCGATGGGCCTAAACGCTCACTTTGCATCCGATCATTCATCTTCTCCAACTCTATTTTGGTCCTTTGTTGCGCCTTCAAGTGTGTTTTCTCGCCATGTCTGCATTTCAAACTTCATAATCCTCATCCCTCTCCATCTCCTGTCTTTTCCCCCTCAAGTGTGTAAATCTTCCCCCCCTCCTTGTCACTGCACAATTTATAAATCCCAATCCTCCACCCGCCTCCTTTTTCCTCTCCTTTTCCTGCATGTTTTTATTTTCCCCCTCGTTTTTTTTCTTGCTGTCTCTCCAACATGTGCAGCCCTTCTCGCTTCACGCGTTCATGTTGAACTTTCCATGCCCGGTTCCTCCCAGGCCCGCTTCCTACATCCCAGGATCATCCTTCTAGAGATGGAGCCCTATGAATATTTCAAAACCCTATAAGAAAAATGTGCACTATTTTCACTCTATTGTCACAGTTTGTTTTTTTGAAGGTTGATATCTGCTACAGTTAGATGTGACGTCCTTGATGCTTGACCCTGACATGCACCACCTACTAATACCCAAACTCGTTCACCAGTGGGGTCTAAAATGACTCCAATTAAAATCAAACATTAGTTTTTGCAATAACTGTGTTGTTGTTCTTTAAAATCTTCAGAACAAAGACTTGTAATATTTTCATATTCCAGATATTCTTCATGAAACATGTTTTTTATTTATGTTTTCATTAATATTAAGGAATTGACACATCTGATGCAGCTTTGACCGTCAATACTGTCCCACTTACACATCTGATGTCATCTCCCACATCAGATGCAATTTTGACTGTCAATACTGTCCCACTTACACATCTGATGTCATCTCCCACATCAAATGCAATTTTGACTGTCAATACTGTCCCACTTACACATCTCATGTCATCTCCCACATCAGATGCAATTTTGACTGTCAATACTGTCCCACTTACACATCTGATGTCATCTCTAAAAAATCTGATGCAACTATGACTGTCAATACTGTCCCACTTACACATCTAAAGGCCTCTCCCACATCTGATGTAACTTTGACCGTCAATATTGTCCCACTTACACATCTGATGTCATCTCCCACATCGGAGGCAATTTTGACTGTCAATACTGTCCCACTTCCACATTTGATGTCATCTCCGACCTCTGATGCAACTTTGACTGTCAATACTGTCACACTTACACAAATGATGTCATCTCCCACATCTGATGCAATTTTGACTGTCAATACTGTCCCACTTATACATCTGATGTCATCTCCCACATCAGATGCAACTTTGACTGTCAGTACTGTCCCACTTACACATCTGTTTATTCCACATCGGATGCAATTTTGACTGTCAATATTGTCCCACTTATACATCTGATGTCATCTCCCACATCAGATGCAACTTTGACTGTCAGTACTGTCCCACTTACACATCTGATGTTTATTCCACATCGGATGCAATTTTGACAGTCAGTACTGTCCCACTTACACATCTGATGTCATCTCCGTCATCGGATGCAATTTTGACTGTAAATACTGTCCCACTTACACATCTGATGTCATCTCCCACATCGGTTGCAATTTTGACTGTCAAAACTGTCCCACTTACACATCTGATGTCATCTCTAAAAAATCTGATGCAACTATGACTGTCAATTATGTCCCACTTACACATCTAAAGGCATCTTCCACATCGGATGCTACTTTGACTGTCAATACTGTCCCACTTACACATCTGATGTCATCTCCCACATCAGATGCAATTTTGACTGTCAATACTGTCCAACTTACACATCTGATGTCATCTCCCACATTGGATGCCATTTTGACTGTCAATACTGTCCCACTTACACATCTGTTGTCATCTCCCCCATTAGATGCAATTTTGACCGTCAATACTGTCCCACTTACACATCTGATTTCATCTCCCAGATCTGATGCATTTTTGACTGTCAATACTGTCCCAATTCCACATCCGATGTCATCTCCCACATCTGATGCAACGTTGACTGTCAATACTGTCCCACTTACACATCTGATGTCATCTCTCACATCTGGTGCAACTTTGACTGTCAGTACTGTCAATACTGTTCTCAATATGTTACAAAAACAGACAAATATTGTTTACAATTTGTTTTTAGGAAAGTGCAATATTATTTGAGCATTTTGTGTCATTATTAAAAGTGATTTACTGGTTAAAGTGCAGCAATAATATTTCCAGCTTGTAGCAGCATTCATTCCACCAAGTGTTCCCAAACGGGAATTGATTATTGATCAAACAACACACGTATAGTCAACTACTTCCTGTTCCTGTCTACAGAACTAAAACCTTTCTGGGTAATGTAGTATTTAAACATTGAATCAATAGTTTACATTTATTTATTGAACATGTAATTATCCAATGTAAAGCAATTCCGAACATATTTTCATGTGCAATTCTGACCGTGCAAAGAGGCAACGTTTACATGTTAGAGATGTTGAAGTGTGATTTTATCCTCACCTCGTTTCTCATTTAGCAACAAAAATTAGCCCTGTAGATCGCTCTCAAGAGTTGACAAATGTTGTTAATGTGCGAGGCCAAATGTGTTATAAAATAAACATTTTTTAAGTTGGACAAACAATTTTCAAGTGTAAAACATACGCGGAGAATGCCTGCAAATTGTGAACAACAGAGCAGACAGCGGACAATAAGGAAGCCTTTGATGGAGTTTATTTCTGTAATTATAATTAAATAATACTACTTTGTTTTAAAGTTATGACCAGTGTTCACAACATTACTTTAAACATGTTTTTAGTTGTAGGTACTTGTTACTTAATCAAAAAAACGGAATTACTCTTGAATAAACGAAATTAATTACTACTGAAAGTACTTATTGAGTGACCTGGCACGTGCAGTTGAGAGACGTTTCATGAGGGCAGAGTGCTTTCCATGAAGGCCTTGCTTGTTGCCAAGTGACGTGAAAAGGTCAACGAGAGTTGGCGGAGCAGCGTTTTAGCTCAGCTGTGTTTATTAGCTTAGCGGCAGCTCTGTGGAATGTGTTCCCTGTGTTACCTCTGGTTAACAAAGCCTTTAAATGTGCTTCAATGGCTGTAGTCTCCTTGTCCACAGACAGGGAACAATAGGGTTGCAAGCGTGTCCCTTCAATGATTGAATTGTTATTCGCTATTACCACGTGGTAGTAGTAGTAGTAGTGGTGTGTGTATGAGTGGCACGTTGTGTGTTTTTTGCTGTGTGATGTTGCCTCCCTCTATTTGACATCAAGTTCATTTTAGTGTGGCGCTGATTGTTGATTTCATTAGTAAAAAGTTACTTCCTGAACTTCTGACGCTGTCTTGTTGACATACACCAGCCACGTAACGCCAAACGCATCAGCAAACAGCCTTTTAAACGTACATACAATTAAATAATTAGTTTACTCATTACTAGTAAAAGTAGTAACTGCTTATGACTACCACATTTTCCAGACTATAGAACGCACCGGTATATAAGCCACACCCACTACATTTTAGAAGAAAAACATATTTTTTTCATATATTAGCCACTGTAAGCCTCAGATGTATACGTTGCGAAATGAGTTATTTACACAGAAATATGTTGTAAATGTTTATTTACATACCTTAATTGTTTCCACGGCAGTAAAACGGCTGATCATACAAAACAGAAGTCTCCAATCAGCTAAACAGACTCAATAACTCCACGGTGACGTTTTTTGGTGAAACTGAAACGATACAAAAATAATGTTGTCGTAAGTTAATAATACTAACACAGACACTGTAAACATGTTAGCATATTAGCTAATGCTAACGGCGCTGGCTTCAATACATTATGGTAGCACGTACAAAAATGCATGAAAACACTCCTACAGACCTCACTTATGGGACGGTTTAGTAATCAAGAATTGTTTTAGTTATATTGTAAAACTTACAAACCTTGTTTTGGAGTGATGCATGGGTAGAAACGCTACGGAGGGATGGCACTTCTACGTCCGGTTGAAAGCTCCAAACAGAAGGGCACTGCAGAACCTGCAATGAGCGAACTCGTCCAAAAGTCGGCGCCATAGCACAAACAATAACGCGTATTTTCAGTGTCTTCGCTTGGGTTTTCTTGAAAACTATTTGAGTCATGAATCAAGCCACACCGTTTTATGTCGCAGGGTTCGGAGCGTTGGAAAAAATTAGCGGCTTATAGTCCGGAATTTACAACACAGTAATTTGACACTGGGCGTTTTTTATTTTTAAGTCTTTGTGCTTTAAAAGGAGTAAACTATCAATAGAGTATTTGTTTTTTTTTACATTGTTGAAAATGTAGGAAATTTGGCTATTTGTTTCTTTTTTTAATTATTATTTATTTTTTTATTTTTTTGTACTGTCCAGACACTCAGGCACATCATATTGTTGTCGTAAAAGATCATACTTTTTTTTGCCTTTATTAAATGGATTTATTTAATCCAAAATGCCGGGATTGGAAGGGGATAAGACACAGAGACAACAACAACAACAACAACAATAACATCAGCAAATACGATATGTACTAATATGATAGTAAAAGTGGTAGCAAAGTAGCAGTTAATGAAGTAAATATTAATAACACAGAAATGACAATTAACATAATTACACTACAAATGGATCAATACAAATACCAATAGAAATATCACTGTTGATAATGAATAATAACAGTAATTACCTCTATTATTAACAATACAATTGTGCAACAGTACATATACGTAATGATAACTTGAAATGCAAAAAATAAAGCTGATAATTGGAGGGGAAGCCAGATAAGAGGACTATATTAACCTTGTAGATTGTTATTTTTTTTTATTTTTTTTGAGATTATAGATCACTTAAAACATTGAGAACAAATTCTAGTTGATTCAGTGTTGTTAACTTTTTTTCTGCGGCAACTTAGTGAAACAACTTCTGCAACTTCCGCCATTTCCAGGTTGTAGTTATATTTTAAAACTTACAGACGTTGCTCGGCATGATGAAAGAAGAATCCATGCGAGTAGAAACGCTATGGACGGCTAGAAGACGGGATGGCACTTCTACTTCCGGGTTGAAAGTTCTAAAAAGTGTGGCACCACAAGATGGCGCGATTGCACAAACAATAATACACCTTTTCAGTGTCTTTGCTTGGGTTTTTTAAAAAACTATTTGCACTATTTGAAGCCAATTTTTGCTGCAACGTACTGAAAAAGCTTCTGCAAATTCCGTCATTTCTAGGCCACGCCAATCACGGGCTATGAAATCTTTGAGGTATAATAATACTAACACAGACACTCGTTAACATGTTAGCATATTAGCTAATGCAGACAACGCTAGCTTGATGTCATTAGGATAGCAGGTACAAATATGCATGAAAACACTCCTACAGACGTCACACATGGGATGCTTTAGTAAGTATGAATAGTTTTAGTTTTATTGTAAAACTTACAAACGAAAAATGAATAAATCATGCGGGTAGAAACGTTAAGGACGGCTCGAAGAAATAATTAAACATAATTTTTGTTGCAATTTTTTTCAAAATTTTACTGCGACTTACTGAAAAAGGTTTTGCAAATGTATAGACCGCACCAATCGCGGGCTGTGAAACCCTGCAAGTATAATAATACTAACACACACACTTCTTAACATGTTAGCATATTAGCTAATACAGACAACGCTAGCTTGATGTCATTAGGATAGCAGGTACAAATATGCATGAAAACACTCCTACAGACGTCACACATGGGACACTTTAGTAAGAATGAATTGTTTTAGTTATATTGTAAAACTTAAAAACGAAAAATGAAGAATCTATACAGGTAGTACCGTTATGGACGGCTCGAAGAATTAATTAAGCAATTTTTGCTGCAACGTACTGAAAAAACTTCTACAAATTCCGTCATTTCTAAGCCACACCATTCGCGGGCTGTGAAACCCAGCAGGTATAATAATACTGACACAGACACTCCTTAACATGTTAGCATATTAGCTAATACAGACGACGCTAGCTTGATCACATTAGGATAGCAGGTACAAATATGTATGAAAACACTCCTACAGACATCACACATGGGACAATTTAGTAATTATGAATTATTTTAGTTATATTGTAAAACTTACAAACGAAAAATTAAGAATCCATATTGGTAGAAACGTTACGGACGGCTTGAAGAAATAATTAATCTAATTTTTGCTGCAATTTTTTTCCAATTTTGCTGCAACTTACTGACAATGCTTTTGCAAATGTATAGGCCACACCAATCGCGGGCTGTGAAATCCCGGAAGTATGATAATACTAACACAGACACTCCTTAACATGTTAGCATATTAGCTAATACAGACAACGCTTGCTTGATCACATTAGGATAGCAGGTACAAATATGTATGAAAAAACTTCTACAGACATCACACATGGGACGATTTAGTAAGTATGAATTGTTTTAGTTATATTGTAAAACTTACAAACAAAAAATGAAGAATCCATACGGGTGGACCTGTTATGGACGGCTCGAAAAAAATAATCAAGCAATTTTTGCTGCAATTTTTTCAAATTTTGCTGCAATTTACTGACAAAGCTTTTGCAAATATATAGGCCACACCAATCGCGGGCTGTGAAATCCCCGAGGTATAATAATACTAACACACACACTCCTTAACATGCTAGCATATTAGCTAATACAGACAACGCTAGCTTGATCACATTAGGATAGCAGGTACAAATATGCATGAAAACACTCCTACAGACATCACACATGGGACACTTTAGTAAGTATGACTTGTTTTAGTTATATTGTAAAACTTACAAGCAAAAAATGAAGAATCCATACGGGTAGAAACGTTATGGACGGCTCGAAGAAATAATTAAGCAGTTTTTACTGCGATTTTTTCAAATTTTGCTACAACTTACTGAAAAAACTTTTGTAAATATATAGGCCACCCAAACACGGATGTGAAACCCTGCAGGTATAATAATACTAACACAGACACTCCTTAACATGTTAGCATATTAGCTAATACAGACGACGCTAGCTTGATGTCATTAGGATAGCAGGTACAAATATGCATGAAAACACTCCTACAGACGTCACACATGGGACACTTTAGTAAGAATTAATTGTTTTAGTTATATTGTAAAACTTAAAAACGAAAAATGAAGAATCTATACAGGTAGTACCGTTATGGACGGCTCGAATAATTAATTAAGCAATTTTTGCTGCAACGTACTGAAAAAACTTCTACAAATTCCGTCATTTCTAAGCCACACCATTCGCGGGCTGTGAAACCCAGCAGGTATAATAATACTAACACAGACACTCCTTAACATGTTAGCATATTAGCTAATACAGACGACGCTAGCTTGATGTCATTAGGATAGCAGGTGCAAATATGCATGAAAACACTCCTACAGACATCACACATGGGACACTTTAGTAAGTATGACTTGTTTTAGTCATATTGTAAAACTTACAAGCAAAAAATGAAGAATCCATACGGGTAGAAACGTTATGGAAGGCTCGAAGAAATAATTAAGCAATTTTTGCTGCGATTTTTTCAAATTTTGCTACAACTTACTGAAAAAAACTTTTGTAAATATATAGGCCACACCAATCACGGATGTGAAACCCTGCAGGTATAATAATACTAACACAGACACTCCTTAACATGTTAGCATATTAGCTAATACAGACGACGCTAGCTTGATGTCATTAGGATAGCAGGTGCAAATATGCATGAAAACACTCCTACAGACATCACACATGGGACACTTTAGTAAGTATAAATTGTTTTAGTTGCATTGAAAAACTTACAAACAAAAAAGGGTACAACCATTATGGACGGCGAGAAGAAATAATTAAGTAATTTTTGCTGCAATTTTTTCAAATATTGCCGCAACTTACTGAAAAAAGCTTTTGCAAATGTCGGCATTTCCAGGCCACACCAATCGCGGGCTGAGAAATCCTGATTTTTACGACAAACATCAGAAAAAAAAAAACGGTCGAAGACAAGCTAGCGAAATGTTAGCATTTCCTTTTTATTTTGAAGGAATGGAGTGACGTCACAGAATCTGCCCGGTGAAGACCGCCATGGTCTTTACCGTAATGCCCCCTCCTACCAACTGCCTACAACCAGGAGACGTTTCATCCTGCCAAACCGCCTGTGTCCACCTGCCAATAAAAAGCATGACTAATGTCTCCCTTCCTCCCTTTTACAGGAAACTGGACGCTTTTATTTACGACGCTGCGGTATTGAACTACATGGCCAGGAAGGACGAAGGTTGTAAGGTACGGGACACGCCGACTCTCACACTCTGGCGCCAGGCGGGAAGACTGACGGACACCTTTGCTGCGCTCTCCCCCCCGCCTGCCCTTATGTCCTCCCAGGTGATGACCATAGGCTCGGGGAAGGTTTTTGCCACCACAGGCTACGGTATCGCCCTGCACAAAAACTCACGCTGGAAACGTCCTCTTGACCTGGCCCTTCTGCAGCTGGTGGGAGACGGTGAGCGCGGCGAGGGGGGCGGGTGTCACCATGTTGTGGAGGGTGTGGCAAGGAGAACGGTGGTGCGGACAAAAGACAAAATAAGCACATCCCGGGTTGGAACAGTACACTACAAAAAACTTGGGTTAGGGTTGGGGTACCGATATTTTTGGTACCGATACCGAAAATATGCAAAAGCCAAAAGCAGTGAAGTTGTCACGTTGTGTAAATGGTAAACAAAAAGAGAATACAACAAATCATTTTCTACTTATATTCAATTGAATAGACTGCAAAGACAAGATATTTCATGTTCACCCTGAGAAACTTCATTTATGTTCGCAAATAATCATGAACTTAGAATTTAATGGCAGCAACACATTGCAAAAAAGGGATTTTTACGACTGTGTTACATGGCCTTTCCTTTTAACAACACTCAGTATGAAAACCAAGGCAAACTTTTGGTGAAATAAAATACATTAAAAAAAAAATAGTCCTACAAAAGTGGGGCATAAATATTGCAGTACCATTGTAGTTGGCAGAACTCGAGCCCGTATTTTAAGATGTGTAGCAAAGCCTTTATTTTATTTTTATTTTTTTTACTGTAAAAATCAACACATTTTTTTCTATGAAAACCAAGGCAAACTTTTGGTGAAATAAAATAAAATTAAATTTAAAAAAAGAGTCCTACAAAAGTGGGGCATACATATTGCAGTACTATTGTAGTTGGCAGAGCTCCAGGCTGTATTTTAAGATGTGCAGCAAAGCCTTTTTTTAATTTAAATTTTTTAAAATTATTATTATTATTTTTAATTTTTAAATACAATTTTAAAATTCTATGAAAACCAAGGCAAACTTTTTGTGAAATAAAATAAAAAAAAAATGTAAAAAAGTTCTACAAAAGTGGGGCATAAATATTGCAGTACAGTTGTAGTTGGTTCCAGGCTATATTTTAAGTTGCGTAGCAAAGCCTCTTTCTTTTTTTTACTGTAAAAATCAACACATTTTTTCCATGAAATCCAAGGTAAACTTTTGGTGAAATATAATAAAATAAAATAAAAAAAAGAGTCCTACAAAAGTGGGGCATAAATATTGCAGTACCATTGTAGTTGGCAGAACTCGAGCCTGTATTTTAAGATGCGTAGCAAAGCCTTTATTTTTTATTTTATTTTTTTACTGTAAAAATCAACACATTTTTTTCTATGAAAACCAAGGCAAACTTTTGGTGGAATAAAATAAAATTAAATTGAAAAAAAGAGTCCTACAAAAGTGGGGCATAAATATTGCAGTACCATTTTGGTTGGCAGAGCTCCAGGCTGTATTTTAAGATGCGTAGCAAAGCCTCTTTTTTTTACTGTAAAAATCAACAAATATTTTTCTATGAAGACCAAGGCAAACTTTTGGTGAAATAAAATAAAATAAACATAAAAAAAGAGTCCTACAAAAGTGGGGCATAAATATTGCAGTACCATTGTATTTGGCATAACTTAAGCCTGTATTTTAAGATGCGTAGCAAAGCCTTTTTTTTTCAATTTTATGTTTGTTTTTTTTCTACTTTCAAAATCAACACATTTTAAAAATCAACACTTTTTTTTCTATGAAAACCAAGGCAAACTTTTGGTGAAGTAAAATAAAATAAAATTTAAAAAAAGAGTTCTACAAAAGTGGGGCATAAATAATTCAGTACCATTGTAGTTTGCAGAACTTAAGCCGGTATTTTAAGATGTGTAGCAAAGCCTTTTTTTTTTTTTTTTACTGTAAAAATAAAATAAAAAAGTTATACGAAAACCAAAAAAAAAACACTTGGTGAAATAAAATTAAATAAAATAAAAAAGAGTCCTAATTAAATTTTAAAAAAGAGTTCTACAAAAGTGGGGCATAAATATTGCAGTACTATTGTAGTTGGCAGTCTCCAGGTTGTATTTTAAGATGCACAGCAAAGCCTTTTTTAATTATTTTTTTATTTTAATTTTAATTTTTTTACGTTAAAAATAAAATTTAAAAATTCTATGAAAACCAAGGCAAACTTTTGATGAAATAAAAAAAAATACAAATAAAAAAAGAGTCCTACAAAAGTGTGGCATAAACATTGCTGTACCATTGTAATTGGCAGAACTCGAGCCTATATTCTAAGATGCGTAGCAAACTCTTTTTTTTAATTTAATTTAATTTTGTTAACTGTAAAAATCAACACATTTTTTTCTATAAAAACCAAGGCAAACTTTTGGTGAAATAAAATGAAATAAAATAAAAAAGAGTTCTACAAAAGTGGGGCATACATATTGCAGTACGATTGTAGTTGGCAGAACTCGAGCCTGTATTTTAAGATGCGTAGCAAAGCCTTTTTTTTTTTTTTTTTTTTTTTATTTTTTACTGTAAAAATCAACACATTCTTTTCTATGAAAACCAAGGCAAAATTTTGGTAAAATAAAATAAAAAAAGAGTCCTACCAAAGTGGGGCATACATATTGAAGTGCTATTGTAGTTGGCAGAGCCCCAGGCTTTGTTTCAAGATGTGTAGCAAAGCCTTTTTCTAAATTATATTTTATTTTTTTTAACTGTAAAAATCAACACATTTTTTTCTATGAAAACCAAGGCAAACTTTTGGTGAAATAAAACAAAATAAAACAAACAAGAGTACTAAAAAGTGGGGCATACATAGTGCAGTACCATTGTAGTTGGCAGACCTCCAGGTTGTATTTTAAGATGCGTAGCAAAGCCTTTTTAAATTTTTTTATTAATTGTTTTACTGTAAAAATCAACAAAAAAATTTCTATGAAAACCAAGGCAAACTTTTGGTGAAATAAAATAAAATACAATAAAAAAAAGAGTCCTACACAAGTGGGGCATACATAGTGCAGTACCATTGTAGTTGACAGAGCTCCAGGCTGTATTTTATTATTATTATTATTTTTGTTTTGCAAATCTGTCACATTTAATCAAATCAAATCTAACCTGATTCATATACCACTTTTCATACACGTAGACGACATTTTTAATTGAAGCAATCGAGGTAAACATAGGCGCACTACTTGGATGCAACCAGCAGAGGCGCTGTTGTTTCAGTCAAAAAAAACACAAAGAAAATACAGTCTGACTTCAGCTCCATGCACACTGTGGTACAACCCATCCGGGAAGGAAACAGGAGTTCAGAACATTCTAAATATATCATATTGAATTAAACCTAAAGGGGAACTTCACATGTTGGAGAATGTTGCTTATTATTCACAATTCTCACATAAGACAAGAAAACATTTTTCATTTTTTCATGGATTCTAAGTTGTAAAATATGGCAAGTAAAAGGTGGCTAACGATGCAGCTAATGCTAATACTCTATTGACATCTTGTGACCTGAATATTAACCAAATATCAGCAATACAAGTATGAGTCCCAACAATAAGGACGTACTTTTACAGAGAGCTGCTGCATCGCCTCTGTGTTGGTGAAAGTTAATTCCAGATTATAAATCAAGCCTCGCACCTGGATAGTAGAAGGTTGTAGACGTAAACCCACCAGTTGGTCGAATTTGACATCCATTTTAGACTTAGAAAGTCACGAAAAGAAGCTTGTTTGTAGCAACCTTTTGTAACCCTTCATGTGGATTATGATTAATTCTTCATCTAAACGGGAATATATAAACATCAGTCTTTATCCCAGTGAGAGCAGACGTTGTACAGTAAGTGATTGTCGTATTATGTTCATTTTTAGCACTTAGCAATACTGCTAGTGCTTGGTGTTTCACTAGAACTGGATCTGTTTAGCACACAGCTTCTAAAACTTGTAGATCAGCCTCCTTATATTCAGGTTCAAAAATATACGTTTTTTTTGGATCATCATTTGTCCCAAAGTAGTCTTTGTTGGCCGCCATGATTAGTAGTGTTGTTGTCGTTGAAGGGAAAAGCAAACACAAATTGATTAATACGCCGCCGTTTGCTTAAAAGAAGCAAAATAAATAAATATGACATGTTATTAAGAATGGTACTACATTACGTATATACTTGCAGCGTGAACTGTATATAAAACCTTGGGGGCGTTTTTTTTAGAGCACTCTATAGGCGGAAGATTACCCTTGGCTCCATTTTTAGCTGATTTTTGCTAACCTTTATTTCCAATTTAGAATGCATTAAAAAGAAAATGTGTGTTTTTTTACATAAGGATTGTGTGTGTGTGTGTGTGTGTGTGTGTGTGTGTGTGTGTGTGTGTGTGTGTGTGTGTGTGTGTGTGTGTGTGTGTGTGTGTGTGTTCTTGTATTTCTACCCTTCTTGAGTCAGGACATAAATCATGGTCCCAATAACATTGCATCTAATAGAGAGCCAAATACTAGAGTCCGTGAACATTGCTCCAAAGTCAGGATTTTTTATTGATTTAATGTGCATACAAAAGTAAACATTGACAGGTGCAAAGGCAGCAATATATGATAAAACAAGATGGCAGCTAAAGAAGGACTTCCCTATTCATCCGCAAAAAAACCCGGCAGGTGAACGGCTGATTTTACCACTTCCTGTGCTGACGTAAGACAAGCCATATGTGAGCGTAGGATGAACAAATACACTATGCTACTAAGACTATAGTGGCCATTAACAGCTAGCTTCTACAGCTGGGTTGCCCAAAGTGCGGCACAGGGGCCATCTGTGGTCCCTGACTCCTTTGTCATCGGCCCTAAGCACGTTACAAAAAACAAAACGATATAGATCTCGTTTGCACCCCCTGGTGGTGACATATATCAAAATGAAGGTGGTCCCAAAAAGGTGGGATTTTTTCAAATTGACTGTGTGTCGCTTTTAAAAGTGCTCCCCCTCTGGTCAACATATGAAATAATAAGTGTGTGTAAGAAATTTTGAAATGTGCCCCCTTTGGCCAAAATGTATTTAAAAAAATATGTATATAGAGACATACTGTAATAACTTGAAGTAAATAATGAAGATTAAAAAACAATTACAAAATAATAAATACATAAATAAAAATACATGAACTAAAAGCAGTCTTTTTCTCACAATGTGTCGACTTTTTTCTTATAAAATTGGGAGCAATTTGTCTTTTTTTTTTCTGCTTCTGTAATATTGCAATATTTTCTCGTAAAAGTATTACTTTTTTATGTAAAATTATTACTTTTTAATATAAAATTATTACTTTTTACTGCAAAATGGCACCATTTGTCATATAAAATTCGGGCTTTTATCACAATATTGCCAATTTTGTTGTTGTTCTTGTAAAATTGGGAATTTTTTTGAGTAAAATTCTGATCATTACAATATCGCCGACATTTTAAAGTTTTCTTATAAAATTGTGACTTTTGTCGAGCGAAATCACGACTCTTTTCATAAAATTGTAAGCTTTTTCTTGTAAAATTGCGACTGTTATTGAGTGAAATTCCAACTTTTATCATAATATTGCACAAATGTTCAGTTTCTCTTGTACAATGTTGACTTGCGTCGAGTAAAATGACGACTTTTATTATATCCACCCATCCATCCATCTTCTTCCGCTTATCCGAGGTTGGGTCGCGGGGGCAGCAGCCTAAGCAGGGAAGCCCAGACTTCCCTCTCCCTAGCCACTTCGTCTAGCTCTTCCCGGGGGATCCCGAGGCGTTCCCAGGCCAGCCGGGAGACATAGTCTTCCCAACGTGTCCTGGGTCTTCCCCGTGGCCTACTACCGGTCGGACGTGCCCTAAACACCTCCCTAGGGAGGCGTTCGGGTGGCATCCTGACCAGATGCCCGAACCACCTCATCTGGCTCCTCTCCATGTGGAGGAGCAGTGGCTTTACTTTGAGCTCCCCCCGGATGACAGAGCTTCTCACCCTATCTCTAAGGGAGAGACCCGCCACCCGGTGGAGGAAACTCATTTCGGCCGCTTGTACCCGTGATCTTGTCCTTTCGGTCATAACCCAAAGCTCATGACCATAGGTGAGGATGGGAACGTAGATCGACCGGTAAATTGAGAGCTTTGCCTTGCGGCTCAGCTCCTTCTTCACCACAACGGACCGATACAGCGTCCGCATTACTGAAGACGCCGCACCGATCCGCCTGTCGATCTCACGATCCACTCTTCCCTCACTCGTGAACAAGACTCTGAGGTACTTGAACTCCTCCACTTGGGGAAAGATCTCCTCCCCAACCCGGAGATGGCACTCCACCCTTTTCCGGGCGAGAACCATGGACTCGGACTTGGAGGTGCTGATTCTCATCCCAGTCGTTTCACACTCAGCTGCGAACCGATCCAGTGAGAGCTGAAGATCCTGGCCAGATGAAGCCATCAGGACCACATCATCTGCAAAAAGCAGAGATCTAATCCTGCAGCCACCAAACCAGATCCCCTCAACGCCTTGACTGCGCCTAGAAATTCTGTCCATAAAAGTTATGAACAGAATCGGTGACAAAGGGCAGCCTTGGCGGAGTCCAACCCTCACTGGAAACGTGTCCGACTTACTGCCGGCAATGCGGACCAAGCTCTGACACTGATCATACAGGGAGCGGACCGCCACAATCAGACAGTCCGATACCCCATACTCTCTGAGCACTCCCCACAGGACTTCCCGAGGGACACGGTCGAATGCCTTCTCCAAGTCCACAAAGCACATGTAGACTGGTTGGGCAAACTCCCATGCACCCTCAAGGACCCTGCCGAGAGTATAGAGCTGGTCCACAGTTCCACAAACAGGATGAAAACCACACTGTTCCTCCTGAATCCGAGGTTCGACTATCCGGCGTAGCCTCCTCTCCAGTACACCTGAATAGACCTTACCGGGAAGGCTGAGGAGTGTGATCCCCCGATAGTTAGAACACACCCTCTGGTTCCCCTTCTTAAAGAGAGGAACCACCACCCCGGTCTGCCAATCCAGAGGTACCGCCCCAGATGTCCACGCGATGCTGCAGAGTCTTATCAACCAAGACAGCCCCACAGCATCCAGAGCCTTAAGGAACTCCGGGCGGATCTCATCCACCCCCGGAGCCTTGCCACCGAGGAGCTTTTTAACTACCTCAGCAACCTCAGCCCCAGAAATAGGAGAGCCCACCACAGATTCCCCAGGCACTACTTCCTCATAGGAAGACGTGTTGGTGGGATTGAGGAGGTCTTCGAAGTATTCCCTCCACCGATCCACAACATCCGCAGTCGAGGTCAGCAGAACACCATTCTCACCATACACGGTGTTGATAGTGCACTGCTTCCCCTTCCTGAGGCGGCGGATGGTGGTCCAGAATCGCTTCGAAGCCGTCCGGAAGTCGTTTTCCATGGCTTCCCCGAACTCCTCCCATGTCCGAGTTTTTTGCCTCCGCGACCGCTGAAGCCGCACACCGCTTGGCCTGTCGGTACCTTTCCGCTGCCTCAGGAGTCCTATGAGCCAAAAGAACCCGATAGGACTCCTTCTTGAGCTTGACGGCATCCCTCACCGCCGGTGTCCACCAACGGGTTCTAGGATTACCGCCACGACAGGCACCAACTACCTTGCGGCCACAGCTCCAATCAGCCGCCTCGACAATAGAGGTGCGGAACATGGTCCACTCGGACTCAATGTCCAGCACCTCCCTCGTGACTTTTATTATAATGCTGCCAAAATTCTAAGTATTTCTTATGAAATTCCAACTCATTTTTCACAACAAGCTTTTTTATATGTGCATAGTATGTATATATTATTAATGTTGTAAATACACTTCTTTATATATCTAGAAAGGCTGGTCCTAAAGAGGGAGGCATTTTTCTCAGGTCTCAAGAAGGTAAGAAATACACAAAAGTGTGTGTGTGTGTGTGTGTGTGTGTGTGTGTGTGTGTGTGTGTGTGTGTGTGTGTGTGTGTGTGTGTGTGTGTGTGTGTGTGTGTGTGTGTGTGTGTGTGTGTTTGTGTGTGTGTGTGTGTGTGTGGGATGGATAAATATCACTTTTAGCAGTCAACACACACTCATGCTTGAATGCTGTCCGCCACACACGTCTGTCGGCACAATTGGATGGCGCTTTCCTCTGGTCCGTAAGCGGCGTTGCTGGTGCGGCGGCGGACAAAGCCTTTTAGTCGTTTCTGGCACGCTGGCTTTATCCGCTCGCGCGCTGATGAAGACAAGTCGGTGCCAGGATCTAATAAACCCGGCTGGCGTCCTCAGGATTAAACGGCAATCTGGACTGGGAGAAAGCAGACATGCTGTTGTCCCAGACCTTGTCTAGGCTTTAAAGCGGGGGTGTCCAAACTACGGCCCGCGCGGTCCCTGAACGCGACGCAATTGCTGCCATCTTGTGGACAATGTGAGTCAGTCCGATTAATGACCCCTGAAAGTGCTCAGGAAATAATAGCACGACAAAATCCTAAACAACCTTCCCTAGTCATGGTGCAAAGAAACACAAAAAAATGCAACTAACATAAAACACATGGTCACACGTAACACAACCTGCTCACTGGACTTTTTGAAAAACGTCCGAAAAACCATGAAAAATTCAAAATTACACACATTTAAATTCATTATAGTGCATGATGGGAAAAACATGCCAAACACTCTCTCCACACGTATCCATGTTTGGTGCATTTTAGCTGATTGATATCTCTGATTGGCGACAAACTTTTAAGAAGGTCCACATGAATAAAGTCTTATCCGAGTGGAGAGGATCAGTTTGTGCTGATGGGAAGCCAGGAAAGCGCCCTTTAATAGAGACATCCTAAACCTACCCTATTTTTCGGACTATAAGGCGCACTTAAAATCCTTTAATTTTCTCAAAAATGGACAGTGTGCCTTATAACCCGGTGCGCCTAATATAGGGAGTGATTCTGGTTGTGCTTATTGACCTCGGAGCTATTTTATTTGGTACATGGTGTAATGATGAGTGTGACCAGTAGATGGCAGTCACGCATAAGAGATATGTGTAGACTGCAAGATGACGCCAGTAAGCAACACCAAAACTTTAAATGTTCCATTGAGAAAATAGTACATTACACACAGCGCTCAAAAATATGTCAAAATGTTTTAGTACGACTTTGGTAAGCTATGACGCCGCACTGCTTGATGACTACCATAGTCAGACGTACTGTGCTTCGACGTACGGTGTGTGTATAAGGACCCCAAAATGGCGCCTATTATTGTTTCGCAATATTATGCAAAACCAACTTTTCTTACCTTCTGGTACCTGCTGATGTGTATTTAGGATCTGAATAAGTCCTGGAAATCTGTGCTCCTTTGCAGACATTTTGACACTTAAAAAAAATCCCGACTTTTTGACACTTAACAAAATCCCGATTTTTTTTGACACTTAGAAAAAAACCCGACTTTGTGATACTTACAAAAAAAATCAAATTTTTTGATACTTAGAAAAATCCCGATTTTGTGACACTTAAAAAAAATATCCTGATTTTTTTCTAAGTGTCACAAAGTCGGGATTGTTTCTGTCACTTATATAGGGTACCAGCAGTTGGAGGGAAAAAGCACGGTATTTTTTCTAAGTGTCAAAAAATCTGGATTTTTTCCAAGTGTCAAAAAGTTGTGATTTTTTTCTAAGTGTCAAAAAGTCGTGATTTTTTCTAAGCGTCAAAATAAGTGTCAAAAAATGGGGATTTTTTCTAAGTGTCAAAAAGTGGGAATTTTTTCTAAGTGTCAAAAATGTTAGATTTTTTTTAAGTCTCAAAAAGTCATTTGTTTTTCTAATTGTCAAAAAGTCATCTTTTTTTCTAAGTGTCAAAAGGTTGAGATTGTTTCTAACTTTGTGTCAAAAATTTGGGATTTTTTTCTGACACTTATTTAGGGTACCAGCAATTGGAGGGGAAACAATCTGGATTATTTTCTAAGTGTTAAAAAGTCTGGATTTTTTCTAAATGTAAAAAAATCTGGATTTTTTTTCTAAGTGTCAAAAAGTCTGGTTTTTTTGTAAGTGTCAAAAGGTTGAGATTTTTTCTAACTTTCACAAAATCGGGATTTTTTCTAAGTGTCAAAAATTCGGGATTTTTTCTAAGTGTCAAAATAAGCGTCAAAAAGTTTGGCTTTTTTTCTAAGCATCAAAAAGTCTGGATTTTTTCTAAGTGTCAAAAAGTCTGTTTTTTTTTCTAAGTGTCAAAAAATCTGCATTTTTTTGTAAGTGTCAAAAAGTCTGGATTTGTTTAAACTGTCAAATAGTCTGGATTTTTCGAAGTGTCAAAAAGTCTGGATTTTTTTCTTTGCGTCAAAAAATTGGGCTTTTTTCTAAGTGTCAAAAAGTGGGGATTTTTTCTAAGTGTCAAAAATGTTAAAAAAAATTTAAGTCTCAAAAATGCATTTGTTTTCTAATTGTCAAAAAGTCATCTTTTTTTCTAAGTGTCAAAAGGTTGAGATTTTTTCTAACTTTCACAAAATCGGGATTTTTTCTAAGTGTCAAAAATTCGGGATTTTTTTCTGACACTTATTTAGGGTACCAGCAATTGGAGGGGAACAAATCTGGATTTTTTCTAAGTGTCAAAAATTCGGGATTTTTTTCTGACACTTATTTAGGGTACCAGCAATCGGAGGGGAACAAATCTGGATTATTTTCTAAATGTTAAAAAGTCTGGATTTTTTCTAAATGTAAAAAAATCTGGATTTTTTTTCTAAGTGTCAAAAAGTTGAGATTTTTTCCAATTTTCAGAAAATCTGGATTTTTTTCCAAGTGTCAAAAATTCGGGATTTTTTCTAAGTGTCAAAATAAGCGTCAAAAAGTTTGGCTTTTTTTCTAAGCATCAAAAAGTCTGGATTTTTTCTAAGTGTCAAAAAGTCTGTTTTTTTTTCTAAGTGTCAAAAAATCTGCATTTTTTTGTAAGTGTCAAAAAGTCTGGATTTGTTTAAACTGTCAAATAGTCTGGATTTTTCGAAGTGTCAAAAAGTCTGGATTTTTTTCTTTGCGTCAAAAAATTGGGCTTTTTTCTAAGTGTCAAAAAGTGGGGATTTTTTCTAAGTGTCAAAAATGTTAAAAAAAATTTAAGTCTCAAAAATGCATTTGTTTTTTAATTGTCAAAAAGTCATCTTTTTTTCTAAGTGTCAAAAGGTTGAGATTTTTTCTAACTTTCACAAAATCGGGATTTTTTCTAAGTGTCAAAAATTCGGGATTTTTTTCTGACACTTATTTAGGGTACCAGCAATTGGAGGGGAACAAATCTGGATTTTTTCTAAGTGTCAAAAATTCGGGATTTTTTTCTGACACTTATTTAGGGTACCAGCAATCGGAGGGGAACAAATCTGGATTATTTTCTAAATGTTAAAAAGTCTGGATTTTTTCTAAATGTAAAAAAATCTGGATTTTTTTTCTAAGTGTCAAAAAGTTGAGATTTTTTCTAATTTTCAGAAAATCTGGATTTTTTTCCAAGTGTCAAAAATGTTAGATTTTTTTTAAATCTCAAAAAGTCATTTGTTTTTCTAATTGTCAAAAAGTCATCTTTTTTTCTAAGTGTCAAAAGGTTGAGATTTTTTCTAACTTTCACAAAATCGGGATTTTTTCTAAGTGTCAAAAATTCGGGATTTTTTTCTGACACTTATTTAGGATACCAGCAATTGGAGGGGAACAAATCTGGATTATTTTCTAAATGTTAAAAAGTCTGGATTTTTTCTAAATGTAAAAAAATCTGGATTTTTTTTTCTAAGTGTCAAAAAGTCTGGATTTGTTTAAAGTGTCAAATAGTCTGGATTTTTCTAAGTGTCAAAAAGTCTGTTTTTTTTCTAAGTGTCAAAAGGTTGAGATTTTTTCTAACTTCCACAAAATCGGGAGATTTTCTAAGTGTCAAAAATTCGGGATTGTTTCTAAGTGTCAAAATAAGGGTCAAAAAGTCTGGATTTTTTTCTAAGTGTCAAAAAGTCTGGATTTGTTTAAAGTGTCAAATAGTCTGGATTTTTCTAAGTGTCAAAAAGTCTGGATTTTTTCTTAGCGTCAAAAACTTGGGATTTTTTCTAAGTGTCAAAAAGTCTGGATTTGTTTAAAGTGTCAAATAGTCTGGATTTTTCTAAGTGTCAAAAAGTCTGGATTTTTTCTTAGCGTCAAAAAATTGGGATTTTTTCTAAATGTCAAAAAAATTTGGATTTTTTTTAAGTGTTAAATCTGGATTTTTTCTGAATGTAAAAAAATTTGGATTTTTTTTCTAAGTGTCAAAAAGTGTGTTTTTTTCTAAGTGTCAAAAGGTTGAGATTTTTTCTAACTTTCAAAAAATTGGGATTTTTTCTAAGTGTCAAAAATTTGGGATTTTTTCTAAGTGTCAAAATAAGCGTCAAAAAGTCTGGATTTGTTTCTAAGCGTCAAGTCTGGATTTTTTTTAGGTGTCAAAAAGTCTGTTTTTTTTCTAAGTGTCAAAAAAATCAGCATTTTTTTCTAAGTGTCAAAAAGTCTGCATTTGTTTAAAGTGTCAAAAAGTCTGGATTTTTTATTAGCGTCAAAAAATTGGGATTTTTTCTAAGTGTCAAAAAGTCTGGATTTTTTCTTAGAGTCAAAAAATTGGGATTTTTTCTAAATGTCAAAAAAAT